>NW_018242500.1:221410-262821 GCF_001263595.1 Phalaenopsis equestris
AAACCCTTATTCAAACTATTATAACCCAGGTTAGAAGAATCATCCAAATTTTAATTTGAATAACAATTCTGCTACAAATCAACAATGGGCGAACAACCCAGTGATCCCATTAGGAAATTCATCCAACCAAGGAAATGTTAGTTATAGACTTTCTTATCCTCGAGGATTTAACAATAACACTCAGATTAAGGACAAAAAGTTTTCTATGGAAGAGCTGATATTAAACATGGGTCAACAATTACAGAATCAAGGAAATCAATTACAAATTCAAGGAAATCAATTACAAAATCAAGAAGCTGCTATTAAGAATATTAAAAACCAGTTAGGGCATATCGCTACTGCGCTTAGTAACCGAACATTAGAAAATTTTCCTAGTACTGTGAAACCAAATCTTAAAGATCAATGAAAAGAATAAATCAAAGTGATACAATTAGAAAGTGGAAAAGAATTGGAAACAAGAGTACAGAAAGAAATGGAAACTGAAAAGGAGAAAGTGGATACTAATAAAAAAAAGGATCAAGAGTACCCAGATTTAGAATATCCACTTACACCAATGAAAATTATTGTGGCGAAAGCTCCACCACCATATCCTCAAAGATTGAAGCAACACAAACAGAATAAAAAGTTTTCCAAATTTTTAAAAGTTCTTAAGAAGTTAATGGTAAATATTCCCTTTGTAGAAGCTTTAGAGCAAATGCCCAATTATGTGAAATTCATGAAAGATATTCTGAACAAGAAAAGTTCGTAGATAAAAAAACTGTTGTACTTAGCGAAGAGTGTAGTGCAATTATTCAGAAAAAGCTTCCTGAAAAATTAAAAGTTCTTGGCAGTTTCACTATATCGTGTGCTATCGGTGAAAAAATTTATGGAAGAGCTTTATGTGATTTGGGAGCCAGCATTAATCTTATGCTTCTATCAATTTTCAAAAGATTAGGATTAGGAGAAGTCTCACCTATTTTTGTAACTCTTCAATTAGCATAGGTTAGCAAATCATTCAGTTACATATCCTAAGAGAGTTATAGAAGATGTATTAGTAAAAGTTGATAAATTTATCTTTCCTGTGAATTTCATTGTTTTAGATCTAGAGGAAGATAAGGAAATGCCTATCATTTTAGGGAGACCATTTTTAGCTACTGGAAAAGCTATGATAGATGTTCAAAAGGGAGAATTAATGATGAGAGTTAATGAGATGAGAGTTAATGATTAAGAAGTTAATGATTAAGAAGTGACTTTTAACATTGCAAAATCTATGAAATACTCTGCTGTTGAAAGAGATAACATGTTTTCGCATGGAAATTAGTAAATATCTATTGAATGAATATTTTAAAGAACATTTTGAAGAGAAAGAATAATTTGAAGATAGTGATAAAATTATTTTAGATGAATTAGAAAATGAAGAATTAGATTATGTTCAGGAAAGATTTGAGATGTTGGATAATACAAAAAATGCTGATAAGTATCTAGTTCCGTCAATTATAAAACCACCTAAACTTGAGTTTAAAATATTGCCTAGCCACTTGAAAAATGTGTTCCTTGGAGACTCATCAACATTACATGTCATTATATTTTAAGAATTAGATGACTTGCAAGAACAAAGACAGTTAGATACATTGAAAATATATAAAAAAGCTTTTGGTTGGATCTTAGCTGATATTAAGGGAATCAGTCCTTCAATCTGTATGCACAGAATTATATTAGATGAACAATTTAAACCAAGAGTTGATAAACCAAGAGTTGATCCACAACAAACGAGATTAAACCCAATGATGAAAGAAGTAGTTAAAAAAGAAATTTTGAAATGATTAGACACTAGAATTATATATCCTATTTCAGATAGTGTGTGGGTAAGTCCAATTCATTGTGTTCCTAAGAAAGGAGGAGTGACTGTTGAAACAAAAGAAAATAATGAATTAATACCTATCAAACAAGATACTAGGTGGCATATTTGCATTGATTATAGAAATATAAACACTGCAACCAGAAATGATCACTTCCCTTTACCCTTTTTAGACCAAAATATTTTTGTTTTTTAGATGGATATACCGGTTACCATCAAATTCCTATTGCTCCTGAGGATCAAGAAAAAATAATATTTACTAGTCCTTTTAGAACTTTTGCTTTTGGAAGAATGCCTTTTGGATTATGTAATGCACCTAGATCATTCCAGAGAAGTATGATGTCCACATTTAATAAGTTAATTGATGATGGATTAGAAGTATTTATGGATGATTTCGTTGTATTTGGAACATCATTTGACGCATGCTTAAATTATCTTGAAAAATTTTTAGAGTTATGCGAAAGTATTAATTTGGTTCTAAATTGGGATAAATGTCAATTTATGGTTGCAGGAGGAATTGTGTTAGGGCATAAAATTTCAAAAGATAGTATCGAAGTAGAACCTGCATAAATTCAAGTTTTATCTAAACTAAAACCTCCTACTAATGTAAGAGAGGTTAGGAGTTTTCTTGGACATGTTGGCTTTTATAGGTGTTTTATTAAGGATTTTTCAAAAATTACTAAACCTATATGCCAACTTTTAGAAAAGGACAAGAAATTTGAATTTACCAAAAGCTGTTTAAATGCATTTCAGTTATTAAAAAAAAATTAATCACAGCCCATATTATAGTTTCACCTAATTGTGATAAACCATTTGAACTGATGTGTGATGCTAGTGATTATGCTATTGGAGCTGTCCTTGGACAAAGGTATGAAAAGTTTTTTAAAGTTACATATTATGCTAGTAAAACTCTTAATGATGCTCAAATTAACTATACTGTTTCTGAAAAAGAGTTACTGACCGTTGTGTATGTCTTAGACAAATTTAGATCTTATTTAATTGGAGCTAAATGTGTTGTGCACACTGATCACTCTACTATTAAATATCTGATGCAAAAGAAGGATTCCAAACCATGGTTAATTAGATGGATACTTTTGATGCAAGAATTTGATCTTGTGGTTATTGATAGAAAGGGAATTGATAATCAAATTGCTGATCATTTCTCAAGATTAGAAAATCATGAATTATCTGACACTGACAATGAATATGCACACAGTTTCCCTGATGAACAACTTTATAATAATTTATAATATTAATGAGTGGAAAATACCATGGTATGATGATATTGTTAACTACCTTGTAAGTGATATGTTGCCACCTATGTTGACACTGCAACAACAAAGAAAATTCATTCATGATGCGAAAGAAAATTTTTGTGATGAGTCTTATTTGCGACGAGATGTGTAACTTATGTAGAAATTGATCTAATCATTTAGAAATGTCATGATTCTGAATTTGGAGGACATTTTAGGATTGATAAAATTGCTTATAAAATTTTACAAGCTGGATTTTATTGGCCTACTATCTTTAGAGAAGTTTATAGAGTTTATATAGAGAAGTTTATAGATACATAAAAACTTATGATTGATGTCAAAGAGTATGCAATTAATCTAAAAGAAAAGAAATGCCTCTGAATTTCTTGTTAGAAGTTGAGATATTTGATGTTTGGGGATTAGATTTCATGGGACCATTTATTCCTTCATTTCGAAACTTATATATATAATTGCAGTAGACTACGTCTCAAAGTGGATTGAAGCACACACTTTACCTCGTTATGACGCTGAAAGTGTTTCAAGATTTTTAATAAAAAATATTTTCATTAGATACAGAATGCCTATAATGATTATCACTGATGGAGGATCCTATTTTAAGAAAAAAATATATTCAGAGATTGGTAGAAAACTTTAATATTATTCATAGAATTTCTATTTCCTATCATCCTCAAACCAGTGGGTTAGCTGAAGTTTCTAATAGAGAGATTAAACAAATACTTGAAAAGACTATAAACCATAGTAGAGTAGATTGGTCCACTAGACTGGATACCGCATTATGGGCTTACAGGACTGCTTATAAAACTCCCACTGGAATGACTCCTTACAGACTTATTTTTGGAAAGACTTGCCATTTACCGGTATAATTGGAGCATAAAGCATATTGGGCGATTAAAGAATTCAATTATAATTTGAAGGATGCTGGTAAGAAGAGATTGTTACAATTAAATGAATTGGAAGAATTAAGAAATGAATCTTGTGATAACAACAAAATTTATAAGGAAAAACTAAATTTATAGCATGATCAGAAGATTAACCAAAAGAACTTTGAACCAGGATAAGAAGTTTTGCTTTACAACACTAGGCTAAAATTATTCCCTGGAATATTAAAGTCTCGTTGGTTAGGGCCCTTTACTGTAACTCAAGTTTATACTTACAGAGCTGTTGAAATTGAAGATCAGAAGACTGGAAATAGATTTAAAGTAAATGAACACATATTAAAATCATATTTTGAGGGTAGAAGAACAAATTTTAAAGAGGTTTTAATGATCAGTGAACCTGAATAAACCTAAATAGGTCGGGCTGACGACGTTAAACCAAGCACTTTATGGGGGTAATCCATAATTATCTTTATTTTTATTACAATTATAGTAGTTTTTATTTAAAATTATCATTAGTTTATAGTAGTATTGAGCTCTACTACTCTTAGTTACCCTTGAATCATCATAAAAATTGGATCCCTAGAGAAAAATTGGAACGCATTCGGACCAGAGTGAAACTATGCAATTTTTGCCTTGGGATCCGACGGCGGGTTTTTCCAGAGAGTCCAGGCAATTAATTAGAGAAGGCTAGCTGCCGACGAGACCAGTGAGATGGCGGTTTTTGGAGTTTGAATGGCGGTTTTTGGCGGTTTTTTGGGCGGGAGTTACTCATTTTAAGCTCTTAAATGCGTTCCTAAGTTCATATTTCCCCAAAAAATGAAGTGAAACTCCACCAATTTCATTCTTATGGCGTTCTATTCCCATGATAATCCTAGAATGTGAGTGTTCAATCAAGGAAAGTTCATTAGTGTGGAAGCACAACAAATCTTCAACATGGTATTGGTGAAGAAAAGATTAATCAAGGAACGAGGATTCGTAAATCGTGGATTGAATAATCCTTCTACGAAAATTGAAGAGATGATAATGCGGCAAAAATGGGAAGTGTTGTGCTATACTACCGTCGTCGTGGTTGTTCTTGTGGTAAAGGAATTTTATGCAAATTTGCATGGAATCAACCAAGGAGTGGTTTATGTGCGAGGTAGATGGATAACTTTCACTCCTGCACAGATCAATGAATTATACATGATCGAGAACGTTCCTATCTGTCATTATTCCAACTTCATCCCAACAAGAAACTAGATGAATGAGATTTAATAATATTTAATGGGCGAAACTGAAGACTGGGAAATGAGAGAAAATAATTATGTTAGTATTTCTGGGACACTCCTAAATCCCATTTCGAAGCACTGGCACTTCTTCATTTCTGCAAAACTGTTATCGACAATGAAGATCGATAAAGTTTCTAAAGAAAGAGCTATTTTGAATTACTGCATCCAAATGAGACTGCCGGTCGACATTGGATCAATAATTGTGAAGTCAGTTTTGGGCCTGATCGTTCATGGATCAACTTATGTGCTTGGACACCCTTCCAAAATTTTCTCACTTTGCAGTCAGTTCCAAGTATCCTATGAAAATTAAGAAAAGGTACTGCTACCTTGGAAGCCTTTGGATCCAAAAGATTCCCAGTTTTTGAAGATGAAAATGACATGGCAATGTAATTCACTGCCGATCCAACCTTTAGTTCTGGACAAGACTCTGGTGATCCTGCACAAAATCAATAAATTGGAGAACAAGGTACAAAATGTCATGAATGCAATTAATAATATCTCTGATTTCTTTGATCATCTAGACTGGAGGATGAAAGAACATTTTTCTCACTATGTACATATAGAAGATAGTTTGATACGGATGATGAGGCGGATAAAATTGATAGAAGAGGATCCTAATAAAGAATTTCCATACTGACCCTTTTATAATCTCTTCGTACATGTGCAATCAATGGGTGATCTTAGATGAGAATCTAATACTGAATATGAAGAATAGTAGATTTATATTGTTACCTGTATGTCTATGTATGTAATATTATTTGAACTTTGCATTTACTTTGCTTTAGAATTATGCTTTTAGATCTCTATATAGTTAAGACTAAGCATAAGATGTTTATTTCAGTGTTTTGAGTGTTGTGGCTTGGATTGCGACACTGAATTAATTTATTGAGGTTGAGAAAATACTAAACTTAGTTGTGTTATGTAACTTATATTGTAACTCTTGGAATATTTATATAATTGTGGTGTTTTGTGTTGTGAAAGTTTATTTATAATAAGTACATATTTAATCACTTAAGATTATGTCTATAATGAGTGGGTTGGAGCCCTATATTACTTGAACAATACGTATACTTGCGTTGATAAGTGTGACTTTACAATTACTGAATATTTAAAAATACATCTATATTGAATCTATAACTATTATTATGTTTTTGGTGCAGTTTCTAAGGAATTAAATCTTTTAGCATCAGTACTAAATACTTATATTTTTAAGCATATGTAAAGTCGTTGTCAATACAGAGCAGACATTGGTCGTTGAAGAAGTTGAAACAAGAACTCTGCCCCAAAAATTTGATGAAATTCCTACACCTGAGATGGAGAGAATGAGCAGGGTAAAGCGAAGAGAATTTGAATTCTATGAAGAGGTCTGAGGTAAATTCATCAATATATTGGAAGGCTTGATGCTATATAGTAGAGTCTTCTAAGAGAAAGATGAAAAAAGGAGTTGTACTGTATGTTTGATCTGCAGGCTAGAGGTCGAGCTAGTTTACTGAGACCAAGAACATATGTGAAACCGTGAAAATGGATGTGCGAGAAAGGTAGAATACCCATTCAATGTTGGTTTTGCTAAAATTTTGTTGAAGACGGGCAAGGGAACCCCCTGGCATCTTAAGATATGATAAGGTGGATCCCATGCCTTATGTGATAAAGAGAATGGTTAAAAGATTAATTTGATGGAGTATACTGCCGCCAGACTGCATTATAAATAGTTGCATCATGAATATTTATGATGAGGGGAGTTGCACTCCTCCTCATATCAATCATCATGATTTTGTTAAACCCTTCTGCGTAGTGTCTTTCATCAGCAAAAGCAATATACTCTTTAGAAAAGAGATTGACATCGTTGGCCTCGGGGAATTCAGAGGGTCAATTGAAATTCCACATCCATTGGAATCAATGCTTGTATTAGATGGAAATGATGCTGATTTAGCTAAACATTGCATCCCGGGAGTGTGACATCCCCGAGTTTCCATAACCTTTAGTAGAATGCAGGATGATATGATACCACAAGGATTCTGTCCAGACTTTGAGCTGGAAGAGTTTCAACCATATGATTTATGAGAGGGTTACCCCTCTAAGTACACGTGAAGGGAATTTTTATCCTGTTGGCTTAGTAGGACAACTCGATCAGGAGCTTACCGTGCTGAAGATAATCAGCAGGATACCATTTTGTACAAAGTTTTGCGCAGCAGACATGAGAGATGTACCAGATATGATTCAGTGCATGATATCTATTTAGTATTTGATGATTCAGATATGTTCAACATGTTGTATTTTGATACTTTAGCATGTACTCAGTTTGTAGCTTGTTTTTAGGAGCAGATTAACAAAATTTCTTTCAAGTTTCAACTTGTTTGTCAAATTTCCCTCTCTTGTGCGATTGATGAGAAGCCATATAAAAAAAGAATGATACAACGAAGCTTGAAACTAAAAATTCAAAATATTTTTGAAAAATAACTAAAAAAAAATATTTTGAAAATATGTTTTGATAAATAAATATGATAAAAACAACGAGAAAAGAAAATGATAAATTTTCTGAGTTCGCTTCTCTCGAGTTTGGAATTACTTACTTTTTGCTTGCGTAGCGCGAATATTTCATCCTACACCAGTCTCTTCACATTCCGATAAAATTGCAAGTTCTGCACAAAATCTCACAAAATCTTATAAATTTTTTGCAGATCTTCAAATGTCATATATCTATGAATTCGACATCACACACAATTTTTTTTCTTACACTTTTTGCGGTGGAAACAGATCTTCCATTCCCATATGTACATTTTTTGATAGACATAGACGTTCCATTCCCATGTGTACTTTTCAAGATAGGCCCAAACATCCTATTCCCATGTGCACTTTTTGAGATAGGCATAGACGTCCTGTTCTCATATATTCCCATATATACTTTTCTGGGTAGGCCCAGACATCCTATTCCCATGTGCACCTTTTCGAGATAGGCTTAGACGTCCTATTCTCGTATATTCCCTTTGGGGTGGGCATAGACGTTCTATTCTCATATGTACTTTTCAGGGTAGGCATAGACATCTTATTCCCATGTGCACTTTTTAGGATTTGCATAGAAGTGCTACTCTCGTATGTTCCCATATGTACTTTTTGTGGTAGGCCCAAACGTCCTATTCCCTTGTGCACCTTTTTGAGATTGGCATAGACTTCCTATTCTCTTATATTCCATTTGGGGTGGGCATAGACATTCCATTTCCATGTGTACTCTTCGGAATATGCCCAAATGTCCTATTCCCATGTGCAATTTTTGAGATAAGCATAGACATCCTATTCTCATATATTTCCTTTGGGGTGGGCACAAATTTCCTATTCCCAAATGTGCTTTCTTCGGGGTAGGCACAGACGTCATATTCCCATGTACACTCTTCGAGGGGGGCCCAGACATCCTATTCCCATGCATATATACTCTTTGGGGTAGGAACAAACATCCTATTCCCTTCTCTACATTTGTATTTTCCGCTCAATCTGATTCTCTCCTGCATAATTTCACCATACTACAATTTCAAATTGAAACCCAAAACTCTTTTAACATATTTAATCTTCATCGGGACTGTCCATCTGCCCAACAGTTGTCCCTGAAATCTCCTTTCTTTTCCCCAGAAAGACTCTTTTTTACTGTCAGTGTAAGCAATTTTCATTCAAGTCTAGTTTTCATTCTAGGTCTGTTGACTTAGAAATTTATGTTGGTTCTGTTGATTTAGTCAGTCAACACCAATACGCACGGAGCGCTTGCCCAGCACACCACACCTATTGGGGGTCCATTTGTTGACCTCATTTTTGGTTGAGGTCTCATTTTTCCTCTTTAGTAGTTTAGGGTTTAGCCATAGGACTTTTTTATTGACTATTCTTAGAGGACTAGAAATGGAACCCTCACTATTAGAAATTCCCAAACTTTTCTTTACTCAACTTGAAGTTCCACATGTTGTTCCTAACCTCTAGCACTTAGCACATGGGTTCAATATGGAGGAGCTCAAGGGGAGTCCCCCATAGCATGGTCGGACCTTAGGACTAACCCTGGGTGATCTAGTTTTTGTGGGGCTAGCTTGCACACACTACATTCTCTCGCATGCCCTAAACCCTATGACCCCTTAGGTTGGTCTCCTGACTCCTTTCACAAAGCTCATATGGATGAACATATACCCCTAGTCTTTGGCTAAAAGGGTTACAACCAGCATATTGAGCATCCAAAATGAGTCCTCACATGACTCCTATTGATTTGGTACTTGGCCCATTTTTATCCCAAAACCACAAAATTACCCAATTACCCCAACAACCCTAATTTTTGCTAAAAATCCCAAAATACCCAAATTTTTCAAAAAATCATCTTAAACCTCTCACTACTACTTAAATTAACCAAATTTACCAAATTTCCAAAATACTCCAAAAAATTGCCAAAATTACGAAAATTCTCTTCATGACCTAAAAAATCAAAAAACTCCTTAAAATTCAAAAATAATCCCAAATATTTCTAATTTCATTTTTTTATCATCAATTTGACCAAATTTGACCAATTTTATCCAATTTGACCAGAAACCCTAAATTGCCCTTAAAGGCCCAAATGTCCCTAAATTAACCCCAATCTTAGCCCCATTGAACCCAATCTTGTCCAATTTCAATTCCAAATCAAAATTCAGCATCCCTAACTCAATTCTAAACAAAATTCAAGCCTAATTTGACTCAATTGTAAGTCTAATTTCATTCAAATCAAAAAGGCCCAATTTTGACCATATGCTTAAATCCATCAAATTGGCTCAGCAATTCAATTCAAAATCACTTGAAATTTTGCCTCATTTCTCATGACATATTCCTACACCAAACTCAACATTTAATTGGCCAAAATTTTAGCCCAATTTCAATTTCACTTTCAATGGCCCAAGCTTACTACACTTAATTCCAAAAAGCGTGAGTCCAAAGTTCTTTCCATCATCCTTTTAATTAAAATCATTACTAAAGTCCTAAATCCAAAATCAAATCATTCCAAATCAAGCACCATGCCAAACTCGACCAAAATATTTCATAAATTCAAAAATCCCTTCTCATAAAAAATAACCAAGCCACATGCAAGCCATGAAGCCACTCCCAAGCCATAGGTAAGCCATGAGAGCCATGCCACATCACCAAGCTATTATTGGAAAGAGGCTAAATCACTTTCAAATATCCTTAAGATTCTGTTAACCCCTCCCATGAATCACTTGAACCCATGATTAACCAAATCTTTGTGGATGGAGACTTCTCCACATCACTTTAGTTGACCCATTTGATCCTCTTCAGCCCAAGACCAACCTTGGTGGCTAAACCTAACCAAAACCATGTCTTGACCCATTTTGACCCAAAATGGCCCTTTTCCCATACTATTTCAGTCCAACAACTTTAAACATGGCCAACCCCAATTAACTTCATCAAAATGAAGCTCTGACCTCCTTGAGTCAGATGGTGACTCCTCCCTGGCCGGCCAGCCACCTTGGTGGCCGAAAGACCCAAATTCAAAAGCACCATCATGGCTAAAACTCAAAATTAAACCCATCCAAGTTGTCTCATCCTGTTGACATCACTTTTGGTTGAGGTTTAGTTTTCCCTCTTTAGTAGCCTAGAGTCTAGCCATAGGACTTTTCTGTTGACTATTCCTAAAAAACTAGACAAGGAACACTCACCATTATAAATTCTAAACTCCCCTTTGCTCAACTTGAAGCTCTACATAATGGTCCTAACCTCTAGCACTTAGTATGTGGGTTATTATGGGGAAGCTTAAGGAGAGTTATCATAGAACTATTTGACCTTAGGGTTGACCGTCGGAGCTAGTCTGGAGCTAAGGCACTCACTCTCACTCACTCTCACTCACTCTCACTCACAACTATAAACCCAAAATTTCATGACTTTGATCCCTTGATCTTTTAGGAGAGGAGACCCATGTAGATGGTCCCATAAACCCACTAGCCCTAGGCTAGGGTTTAGCTAAGACCAGTACATAGAGGACCCAAATGAGGTTTCCAAGTGGGGTTTCCTTTGTCCATAGCTAATATATGGCGGTTGGTTCCCCAACCCTACCGAAATATTCAACTTGGCCTTTTGCCTCTAAATCCCCCCAGATTACCTAAATACCCTTGAAACCCCAAATTCAATCAAAATACTCAAATTTATTCAAAAATCATTTCAAACCTTTTTAAAATACCCACGTTACCCAAAACTATCCAAATTTTCTAAATTTACAAAAATACCCCAAAAATGGCCAAAATTACAAAAATACCTTTGGCACCCCAAATTTTCTCAAAACCACAAAAATCACTCCAAATATCTCCAAAACCATATTAGGCCCTTCAATTAAACCAAATTTGGCCAATTTGACCATTTTGACCAAAATCCTCAAATTGCCTTGAAGGGCTCAATTTCCCCAAATTTACCTCAAATGTCCATCAATTGGTGCCCAATTTTCTTCAATTTCAATTGTAAACTTAAATTCACCTTTCATATGACCAATGTATACCAAATACAAGCATAATTGGCCCATGATTTGAGCTCAATTTTGATCTAAGTCAAACCCCCTATTTTTGCCCTATGACTTAATCCCACCAAATTGAACCCCATAGCCTACTCAATTTGCGCCAATTTGAATCCGCCAATTTGAATCCTAAACTCTTTGAATCCTAAACTCTTCATAAAAATCCTTAACATCAAACTTGACCTTCAATTGACTATTGTTACATTAGATCCCCCCAAGACTTGGTTAAGCTTTAATTTCATATAATTTTTGCCCCAAATCGCAAATTTCCCAAATTTCTCCCAAATTGGCCATGCCTCTTAACTCCACTAAATTGATTGCTCTAATCCCAAAATTGACACCAAATTTATGTTGAAAACTCTTCATGATGTTCCTATATACCATTCTCAATAATCAATTTGGACTTAGCCCAAGACTAGCCGAATCAAGACCCAAGTCTAGCCCAACATACCCAAATTGACCAAAATTCCAAAATCCTTCAAATTTAACCCCCAATTGATCTCAAAATCATTTCAATCCTTCACCAGAAAACCTTCATTACAATCATCTACACAATGTTGATCAATTATTTAGGCTTAAATTCATCATTAGCCTAACCCAAACCCAACTTTCGGTCATTTGCACCCACATTAGAGCCATACATAAAAATTAGCCTAGCCACCCTAAAGCCACCAAATTTATGACTCCATAGCCACTGAACACACTCCATGGACCAGGTTAAACCCTCTTAGACTAGCCATGGTGAGCTATGGAATATTGGATCCCTAAACTAAGAGATTCATACCCATTTATGGTCCTTAACAAAAAATTTTATCCCACTTGGTTAATTACATCTTAGGGGGTACCCAAGAATACTCTTTATAAAAGGAGTTTCACTTGGATTATCATGAACCTGGGGCAATAAGTACTCAAAGGAAGGTTATTTTGTGTGGGAACAGTCCCGGTGCTTCAAAGCTCGCGCTAAGCTATCGGGCAGAGAGTGATTCTCTCACATCCCGAGTGGGTAGCGGCTCATCGGCACACAGAGCCCACGAAATAATTTAAATCATCTTGGCGGGGATATCCCAACACGTCAAAGCATGTCCAGACCATAAGGGCAGAGGACAAATTGACGTATCCCAAATGGGCGGCAGCTCATCGGCATCAAGCCTTCCCTTTATTTTAGTGGGGACCCTCTTCCCCCCCTTTTGTACCCTTCCCTTTATTTTAACACGTAGGGAGCCACGGGCTGCTCCTTTATTAATATATCTATATATAAACTAAATGTCCCTCTACGGGATTCCGATTTCGATGACCGATAGTTTACAGGACCCCCACTAAAAGGAGTGTTGACAGTAGTGTACGTACAAGTTGTAGAAGGGTTGATAATGAATTTCATCAATTAAATCTTCCCCAATCCAAGCATGTTTCTTGAACATACGTATCAAACCATCTTCAATACAACCAAGATGTTCAAAATGTTCCTTCTGTCTCTAAACAAGGTGTTCCAACATTTCAGAAACATTCCCAATTGCATGCATAAGGTTTTGTACCTCTTCTTCCATCTTCTTAATCCTTTTCAAAAGTACATTCAAACTGAAGTAAGGCTGAATTAATGATGAATTTTGGGATGCTTGATCCATTAGTACATTCATATCATTCTTATCTCTCATTCTAATATAGTTGCAATAGACTTTTGGATTCATCGGCTTCCCAAGCAGACCAAAGAAGATGTAATTTCTCCCAACTCTCATAAGGTAATTGTGATTGACTGCATAGTAGGAAAATAGTGTATGGATGCCCCAATCCAGTTGCAGGTCATTTAACAATCAAACCCAAAATCGATTTCACAATTATTGCTCAAATATAAATAGGTTTTCTAATTTGAATATAGTAGTTTAGAATAACACTATTCTTACTTACCTTATTGATTTTCATAGTGGGAAGTAATTTTGATGCAGTAAAGAAATGCCATGCCTTGGAAGTAGGATTTAATAATGATGAAGAAAAACTTACACTTTCATCATCTCTGGCCTCTCAATTTGGATCTTCATCTGTAAGGTATCGATAGAGTTCAATCAAATTATTACTCATTGGGGTAAAATTTGCGTAATGACAAATAGACACATTTTCAATCATAAACATCTCGTTTATTCTTGAAGTAGTGAATTGTCCAAACCTACCTTTCACATAAATAATTCCTTGGTTTATTCAATGAATATTTTCATAAAACTATTTTACCACATGGATAACTACCCTGGAAGTAGTGTAGCAAAGCACTTCCTAGCATCTCTGCACAATAATCTCTTGTACACGAGTATTTAGTGCGTTGAATCCTCGATTCACAAAACACTTTTCTTTGATCAGCCTCTTCTTCACAAGAACACGACCATGTAACTTTTGCACATCAAAACTGATGAATTTCCTTTGGTTGAAAATTCCAAATCTTGCAAAATTTTAGAGTGGGACGCCATTAGAATTGAAAACTAGTGACCCTTCCATTGTTTTACCTATTAAAATTTACTTTGGAATCAATTTTTAGGAGTTATAAGGAGAAGAACCAGCCAAAAATTGGAAAAAAACTGCCACTTGAAGCTTTGAAGTCATTTTCATTGCTGCAGTGCTTCATGCACCAACTCTTTGAAAAGTTGCGCATCATGCTCCAGTTCCAAAAAAATTTGCCATTTCGATTTCGATCCAATAAATTATCAATTTTTCCATACAATTAGGTAAATAAAATTTTTTAAATATTTTTTTCATTGGCAAATTTCTCAAATACATAGAACCTATAAAAGCACAAATGTATTAATATACGTAATATTTTCCGAACAAGAACTTAAAAACAAAATAAACAATGATAACTATGGTTGCCTCCCACAGAGCGCTTGATTTAATGTCGTCAGCCCAACATTCCCAGTCTTTATTCTAGGTGACCCAACATTACAGTCACTTTAAAAACTAGCCTTCGACCATCAAAATATGATTTCAATTATGCCCATTCCCTTTGAATATTCTTCAAGTCTTGGGTTCTTCAATATTAACAGCTTCATAGAGATAGACTTTAGCAATTTTGAATGGCCCTTTCCACCTAGACTTCAATTTTTGAGGAAATAATCTTAATATTGTATTGCATAATAAAACTTCATGTTCAGGCTCAAATTCTTTATTTTATTATCTTTTGAGCTTACTATTATTTTGATCATTCCTTATAAATCTAAGCATTATCGTAAGATTCATTCCAAATTTCTTCAAGCTCATTCAATTGTAGTAATCTTTTCTCACCAATATTTTTTAAATTGAAATTGAATTCTTTAATAGCTCAGTAAGTTCTATGCTCCAATTATACTTGTAAGTGATAAGGCTTCCCAAAAACTAATCTATATGAGGGCATTCCTATATGTGTCTTATAGATTGTCTTGTATGCTAACAATATAATATCTAATCTAGCAGACTAATCCATTTTATTAGGATTCACACATTTCTCCAAAATTCTTTTAATTTCACAATTAGATACTTTTGACAAACCACTAGTCTAGGAATGATAAGCTATTCCAATTTTATGCATTATATTGAATTTTTCCACCAGACTCGCAATTATTGCATTCCTAAAATGAGATCCTCCATTCGTAATAATTACTCTCGACATTCCATATCTTGTAAAAGTATATTTAATTAAAAATTTTAAAGCACTCTAAGCATTGTATCGAAGTAAAGTGATTGATTCTATCCATTTTTAAACATAATCCACTGTAATCAATATATAAACATTTCTAAATGAAGGTATAAATGTTCCCATAAAATCCAATTCCCATGCACCAAAAATTTCAATTTCCAAATTAAAATATAGAGGCATTTCACTTCTTTTAGATATATTACATACTCTTTGACACCGATCACATGTTATATATATATATATATATTTTTTAAACAAATTAGGCCAATACAATCCAGATTGAAAAATTTTATTAAAAGTTCTATCATTCCCAAAATGACCTCCAAATTCAGAATCATGATAGTTTTGGACAACTTCTTGAATTTCTTTATAAGATACATATTGTCGTTATGACGTTTTTAGATAATTTCTTGAAATTCTTTGTAAGGCACACAACGTCCATTACTAAATCTTTGCATTATTTTTACTAATAAGGGTCATCCCAAAAATAAGATTTTGAATCATGCATGAGTTTCTTTTTCTGTTGTTTTGTTAGTTCATATGGTAAAATACCCTAACAATATAAATTACAATATCAGCATACCACAGTATTTCTCATCTTTTTACAACATAAAGTTGTTCATCAAGAAAATTTTCATTAATTTCTTTTTCTAAATCAAGAATTTCATCCTATTCAAGCTTTGATAGATGATCAGCAATTTGATTATCATTTCGTTTTCTATCGACTGTTGCAAAATCAAACTCTTACATCAGAAGTACCCATATAATTAAGCTCGATTTGGCATCCTTCTTTTGCATTAAATATTTAATAGTCGAGTCTTCAGTATGGACAATGCATTTAGCTCCAACTAGATATGACCTAAACTTATCAAAAGCATAAAAAATTTGCTAATAACTCTCTTTCAGTAGTGGTATAGTTAATCTCGCAATCAGGTGAAACAATTATTGGAGCAGTGATCAGTTTTTTCTTTAAAGTTTCAAAGCTTTAATGCAATCTTGGTTAAAGTCAAATTTTGTATTATTTTTCAAAAATTTACATAAAGGCTTTGTAATTTTTGAAAAATCTTTAATATATCACCTGTAAAATCCAGCAATTCCTGAAAAGCTCCTAACTCGTCTTAGAGTAGTAGGTCGAGGTAGGATTTATATAACCTGAATTTTTGCACGATCTACTTCCATGCCATTTTTTAAGATTTTATGCCAAAGCATAATTCCTCTCATAACCATAAATTGACATTTTACCAGTTTAATATGAGATTAGTCTTTTCACATCATTCTAGAACATTCTCTAAATGATTTAAACATATTTCAAATCAAGTTCCAAATATAGAAAAATCGTACATAAAAACTTCAATCTCTTTTTCAATTAAATCACTGAAAATTGACATCATACATCTTTGAAATGTTGCAGGTGCATTACATAATCCAAAGGGCATTCACCAGAAAGCATAAGTTTCATAAGGACTATTAAATGTTGTTTTCTCTTGATCCTCTAGATTAATAGGTATTTGATGATAACCGGTATATCCATTTACAAAACAAAAATGTCTGTGCCCAGCCAGCCTATCTAACGTCTGGTCCAAAATGAGTAAAGGAAAATGATCCTTTCTAATGGCAGAATCTAATTTTCTATAATCTATACAAAACCACCATCTAGTGGCCAGTCTTGTTGGTATTAATTCATTATTCTCATTTGTAACTACATTCACACCTCCTTTCTTTGGAACACAGTGAATCAGACTAACTTAAGCACTATTTGAAATAGGATATATTATTCAAGGATATAACAATTTTAAAATCTCTTTCTTAACAACTTCTTTCATTGTAGGATTCAATCTCCTTTGAGGATCAACTCTTGGTTCATGTTGATCTTCCAATAAAATTCTATGCATACAAGTTGAAGGGATGATTCCTTTAATATCAGCTAATATCCTCCAAAAGCTTTTTCATATCTTCTCAAAGTTTCCAACAATTGTTGTTCTTGCATATCAATTAATTCTGAGGATACTATAACAAGTAATGTAGATAAATCTCCTAAAAATTCTTAATTCAAATGTGCAGGAAGTATTTTCAGTTCTAGTTCAGATGGTTTCTCAATAGATGAAATCAAATTTTTATTACTTTGTGTAAGATCTAACGCTTCAATTTTTTTCCTGAACATAAACCAAATCTTCATTACTCACTTCAGTAGATTCATCTTGAATTTTTTCCTCATCTTGATATTCCAAATAATCTTTTTCAAATTTTCATTCGAGTGTCTTCTCGAACTATTCCTAGATTAAATATTCGTTAATATCCATTCTGAGGCACTCAATCTCTTGCTCTGTTGTAGGGTATCTCATTGATTTTACAATATTAAATGTAACTTCTTGGTCACTAACTCTCATAGTTAGTTCTCCTTTCTACAAATCAATAAAAGCTCTTCCAGTGGCAAGGAATGGTCTTCCTTAAATGTTAGGAAATTCTTTATCTTCCTCCATATGTAATACAATAAAATCCACATAAAAGAAAAATTTTATCTACTTTTACCAAAACATCTTCTATAACTCCTTTAAGATAGATAATTAAACGATCATGTAACTGAAGAGTTACAGTTGTAAGTAAAATATCTCCTAAATCCAACCTTCTAAAAATTGATAGAGGCATAAGATTAAGTTCGGCTCCTAAGTCATATAATGATTTCCAAAAAATCTTTCGCCAATAACACAAAGAATAGTAAAACTTCAAGGATCTTTAAGTTTTTCAAGAAGCTTCTTCTGAATTATAGCCTTACACTCTTCACTGAGTTCAACAGTCTCATTATCTACAAATTTCCTTTTCTTATTAAGTATATCCTTCATGAACATCACATAGCTTGACATTTGTTCCAAGGCTTCACCAAATGAAATGTTTATCGTCAATTTCTTCAATATCTCCAAAAATTTTGAAAAATGGTTTTCTCTATTTTTCTACTTCAATCTTTGAGGAAATGGAGGTGGTGGACTCTCTACAGTAATTTTCATTGATTTAATAGGACATTCTGACTCAAAATGAGAATCTTCACTAGATTTTTCATTTTCAACCTCATCTTTTTCAACAACCTCATCTTTTTCAACTTCATTTTCAACTTCAACTTCCACTTCTTTTTAAACTCTGTTTTCCATTTTTTTCCCACTTCTTAGTTGAATAGCCTTAATTTGATCTTTGTTCTGATCTTTAAGATTTACTTCAAAATTACTAGGCAACATTCCTGGATGTCTATTGCTAAGTGCAGTAGCAATACATCCCACTTGATTTTTTATGTTTATAATTGCAACTCCTTAACTTTATAATTGGCTTCCCATTTGCAATATCTATGCTTCCATCGATAAATTTTTCTCCTTACTCAGCAAATTATTAAAACCTAGGAGGTAATAAGGTTTATAAGTTGGATTCCCTTGATTGTTGGATTCCCTTGATTGGATTCCCTTGATTGTTGGAGTTTCTCAATGGGTTAGCAGTATTGTTTCTCCATTACGAATTTGCAAGATCAGAGTTATTATTACTCCAACTAAATTTTGGATGATTCTTCGAACAAGGATTATAATAGTTGGCATAAAGATTATTATAATAGTTATTTATTGCATTTAATGTCTCAGAAAAAGGTTGAGATTCTATCAGTTGTCCTAATGACTTTTCCTCAAGCACGGGTGATGTATGAGAATAATTCATTTCATATTGATCTACCTTCTTTGATACCTTCTTTGATATAACAGCTATTCTATTTGGGCAGCTAACATAGATATTGCATCAGAGTCATGAATACTCTTTTTGGATTTACCCTTTCAGAGGGCCATTCATGTTAAAATCGTGATTTTTTTGCCAGTCATCTATTCAACTATACAATATGCTTCATCAAATAGTTTTGACATCAATGATTCTCCAGTAGCACCATCAATTATGGATCTAAGAGATACAACCAATCCATTATACAAAGTTTGAATTATTAACTAATCTGGCAACACACAGTGCGAACACTTCCTAAGGAGATCATTAAATATTTTCTGAGCTTTATAAATTGATTCTCTTTCAAACTGAAAAAAGATATAATATCGTTTCTAATCTTAGCAATTTTTGAAGGAAGGAATATTTAGATAAAACTTTTTATGATAAGTCTCCTCAAGTTCTGATAGATCAAGGTGCTAACGAGTTTAACCACATCTTAGCTTTATCCCTTAATAAAAAGGAAAAAAATTAAGTTTGACAGTAATATCCGACACTCTATTATATTTAAAAAAAGCTTACAATTCTAGAAAACTAGCAAGGTGTAGATTAGCATCTTTAATTGGTGTTCTCCCAAAATGATTGTTTTGTACCATTTGGATAATAATAGGTTTAAGCTCAAATGAATTGGCAGCTACAGTAGGGTTTTGTATAATCAAATGAATTCTATCTACTGTATGATTAGCATAATCTCTTAAAGATCTTTGATGATGTTCATTTTCATTTCTAGCATTACTCACATTGCAAGCCATTTTACTAATACGATCTATCTCTTTTTGTTGTTTTTGAATTTTTCTAATAGTTCTTTCTAGCTGAGATATGTAAGGCAACAAATCTTCAGATCTTACACTACACATAATCTAACAAAATAAGTAATTAAAATAAGAAAACACACTAAAATACGAAAAAATTCAAAATAAACTACAAACACACTTTTTTTTAAGTAAAAATAAATAAAATTATAAAATAACTTACTACTACTTCTCCTTACTTCCTTGACAACGATGCCAAAAACTTGATGCGGGTGGATTTAGTGCGTTAATTTTGCAAATATCTTTCAATATTAAAAAATACACAGTATATATACAATAGTAAATATACAAATTAATCCCAACAAAAATATCTTTAATGAAAATAACTTTATTCCACACTCTTTAAGCAAAAGAGCTTTTGAAGGATAAATGAGAGAATGATTTCTCCTCCCCCTTATAGAAACAACACCAAAAGGGACCCCTCAAGCCCTTTAACTTAAGAATGTCATCAGTTGGAAGACATTTTAAAACTAGACTCCATAGAAAGAAAGACATTAAGAGGGTGAAGAACTTCTTCCAAAGAGAATTCCCTCAATTTAAATTTGGCCAAACCTTCAAGGATGTAGAAATTAAGGAAGAAATAGATTGAGAGGAAGTCTTCTTCACAATGATTTTATCTTTAGAATTAACATCAAAAGGAGTCTTCATGATCTACTAAATCAAACCTGGAGGAATGACAGTAGACAGTAAAGGGGTGATGCAGGTAGATTTAGTGCGTTAACATTGTAAATATATTTCAATATTATAAAATACACACCGCAGTTACAATAGTAAATATACAAATTAATCCCAAAAAAAATATTTTTAGTGAAAATAGTTTTATCTTTAAAAAGTATTTAAACTGATAAATCCTCTACAAATAACACAACTACATGTATCACTTAAGTAATAATGAGCTATAAAGGAGTCCTAGATATCGATCCCACTGGGAAGTTGAAAATGCGTATTAGTAAATTCTTAAGATTATAATATGAACTACAATTTTAAACTACAAAAGTGAAGTGAATATGAAGTAATATAGTGAATGCTAAATAAAATGCAGTAAAAAGACAAAGATAATTAAACTAATTACTAAACATTCAAAAGTAAAATGCTGAAAACTAAGCAAAGTTTTGGTTATGAAGAGTTCATATTAAAGAAAGCATCCTTACCCATTACAACGAGTATATTTATTGTGAAGAAATTAAAATCATTTGAAAAACTATAAATAGATTTTTTTGTGTCAAATAGGAGCAATCCTATTCTTTACCCTCTTTCAAGTGCATAAAGAACATTAACTAATCTAAAGTTTGCTCCCTAATTTTGTGGTTAGGCTGTGAGGATACCAACTGCCACTCTAGAGCTCCCACTACTCCATCATAAGAGGGCTAACAATCTCGCATCAATTTCCAATCAATTATACCAAATTGGAGATTTTAATTTGTCACCTTAAAATCTCCAATTCTGCATCCAACAAAGTATAAATCCTTATTTATTTACACTCAACTCCATAGATGACATCCTCTCCCATGGAATCAAATGTGATTCTCACCATGTTGTAGAAATCATAGCCCTTATGGAACATATGTTTCTCAATACATTTTAACTATTCAATTGGCCAGATAGAAAAGTAAATGAAGATCGGAGTTCAAATCATCATAAATTTTGGACATTTAAAATAGTATAAAACAAAATCAATTCTTCCCAAAACCATATCTTAAAGCAGGGAGAAGGATAAAGAAGACTATTCAGAATTCATGAGAAGGATACAATAAAACATAGATTTCATTAAATCAAAACAAGTTTACAATACAAAAGAAATAAAAAGCACAACTTATCTCACAATCCTTCCTAAGTAAATCCCAAGAAGTTCTCTTCAATCCTTTCTCTCCTTACAAGCACTCTTAAATCTCTCTTAGAAGTGTAATGAAAAAGAAATCTCTCACCTTCCCTCTCCTCTTACAATCCTTGAAGAAAATCTCTAAGCCCTTGACTTTCTCTCTCTCTCTCTCTCTCTCTCTCTCTCTCTGTTTAGCCCCCCTTTTCACGCCACACACCTAAGACTCTCTTTGCCCTAAACTTCCCTCTCTTTTATTAAAGGTTGCCACCCTCCAAAAAGAATTGAAAATTTCCTCCAAAATTCTATCCATAAGTCAACCCTTTTGAATTCAAAAGACTTGTCCATTGATCCAAGAGACATATCCCTTCATAAGAGAACCTTCCAAAGTGTCTAGATGCATTAAATCACTCTAAGGGGGTTTTTAGAATAAGTTTCCTTCTGAAAATTAACGTAAAATTTATTTTGAACTACCTTAATCTGCAAAAAATTCATCTCTATGTTTTTGGCGCCAATTCTAGAGCATCTGGCGCCAGCTTGCTCTAGTTTGCACTATTCTAGGTTTTGGCACTTCAAGCCCCAAATCTGGCACATCTAATGCCAGCTCTCTGTAAAATGCCCCTTCTAGCACCAATCTGGTGCATTTGGCACCAACTCTCTATAAAATGGAACTTTTTGCTCCAATCTGGTGCATCAGGCACCTGCTTTCTATAAAATGGTGCTTCTAGTGCTAATCTGTCACATCTTGAGCTAGAATTCCTAAAATTCATTATTTGGGCTCCAAATGTCATATTTTTTGCTACTTTTGTTATGAATATCTAAAGTTATATACCCGCAACAAAAACATGAAAATACCCTTCTTTAAAGTGCAATATCACAAAAACTAAGCATAAAATGTATATTTAAATAACATATTATTTGTGTATTAGGGGGCATTCCATTCATTTGCTCACCATAAATCAACGACTTTAGAGTTTGGATTAGCATGTTCAAGGGCTTGATGAACCCTTCAAAGACCAAGTATCTAACCAGAAATCGATTTTCCTTGAACATAAATCCCAAATAAAGAGTTCATCAACATGCTCTCTAATTATCAGTATGTTTACCCAGATTTTAGATCTCCTAGCTTCTTAGTAACTTTAGAAGGATGGGTTCCTTTATAATATTTTCCCATCATAAATTTAGCCCATAAAAACTCCTACTGTAAAAAATTTAATTCACAACTTGCATAGATTTACCTTACAAATGTGGTTGAGGCCCTTGAATCCCAAACCTTCAGCAGATACAGGTTTGCATACCTTTTGCCAATTCACCCACTGCATTTGCTTCCTTTGTCGAGCCCATAAAAATCTATTAAAACTCCTTTCCAGCAATCTCTCTGTACGCTTTGTCATGACAGTCATTTTCATCAGATAGGATGAAAAAATGGTGAGAATACTTTTGAGCCAAGTAATTCTTCCCCCGTTAGAAAGTGATACGCCTAAAATATACAGTATTTTTAGACACATTTTTATACTTATTTTTGAGATATTACGCTTTAATAGAAGGTATTTTTGTATTTTTTTTTCAGGTACAGGTAAAAAATTGAAAAATGCTTAAAGGAGTGAAAAAAGATCAAAATTGGAGCAAATAGGTGAAAAATGTGCAAAAGTGTTTTGGCGCCTAAGCGCCAGATCCGACGCTTAAGCATCGATTAAATAGAGAAAGCCATGCCTAAGCACTAGAGGCTCTGTGCTTAAGCATCAATAGTAGTTATTGGATGACTAAATTTGGTTTTTCCAAATTTTGAAGAGGTTTTTGAGGCACCTATTGGATTTATAGGTGGTTACAACCACCATGGACAAAAATTATTGTGAAAGGATGCATCTCTTGCAGAAATACATCAAATCAAGACACATTTTAAAGAGATACCAATGTATCTTTTGGAGAATTATGAAAGAAGGAAGATTGAGACTTTGAAAGGGGTCCTGAAAGTATTGGGAGAAATTTGATAGTTCTAAAATTTGGGAGTTAGTTGGAGAGATTTTCATGCACCACATATTTATCCTTTTTATTTTATTTTTATATTTAGAGTGTTGTAAAAAAGAAGTGATTCAAAGGAACTTCAAGAGTTTGGTGGAGGACTTGAGAAAAGTTTCTATCTTTTATTTTATACTGCTTTTGGTTTAATTGAGACATGTTGTTGGTTTTACAATGATTTCTACTTTTAAACTAAAGTGTGGTTTTTTTTTCTCCATGGATTCTAAGTAGTTTTCTTTATCTTTCTTCTTAAAGTGATAAGTAATTAAGTGTTTGATGGAAGTTGTGGAGAGTATTGATCTTTAATGTTGGAAGAAGTTGTAATGATTTAAATCCATGCACTTCATTTACTTCTTGATTTTGGCCAATCCAAATGTTAAAATTTATTGTGAGAACATGTAAGAACCGGGCTGGAATTGTCCCAATCAATAATTGGAAAGAATCACATGAGGTTGTGTGAATGAGAATTTAGTTCATATGATTGAGTGCAAATAAATAGGGAAATATTCATTGAAGGGTGTAGAGTTAGAGGACTTTAAAGTGACAGGTTAAAGCCACCAACTTGGATATTATTTTAGGTTCTGATACGAGATGTTATCTCCGAGTGGAGGGAATCTAGGGAACTCTAGAGTGAGAGCTAGTATCTTATTTGCATAACCAGTCTTTAGAACTATTCAAACTTTAAATTAGCCATTATTTTTTATAGCATCTCTAGTATGGGTAAAGAATATTATTGCTTCTATTTGGAACAACACAATATGCATACATCCACAATAGAACTCCTATATTTATTACTGATTCATGGTGAGGAGAAAGATATTTTCATATTTAGTGCTTTTCTTCTACAAAAACTCAAGTTATCTTTTTAGGTTTTTTCTGTTTTTGCCAAAATATTAAAATTAACAAAAGTATTTAAATTTTATTTACTGCAAAAATGTCTTTAATTTAAAGAATTTCTTTTTAAAAATAGAAAGTTTTCCAAAAAGTGCATATTGCATAACTTCCCTGAGGGTTCAATATTTAGGTCTTAATCAAAAAGTCCTATATTTCTTGATAACGATACATATAGTTGCATAGTATGCCAATATATATAAATTAAAAGTTAAATTCTTATTTTTCTTCAAGATCAACTTTTTGATTTTGTTGTGAAATAAGGAAATATAAGGGAAAAATATAATCATAATTATTGTTATGCTGATGCATACAAGCAGTTTCGGGTTCAAAAAGGAAGAAAGAAGTCCAGTAATTAAGTTAATCTTGAATCTTGGTAAAACTTCCCTCATATTAAGTTTGTTTAGTTTTCCATTAAGGAGTTCAACCCCAAAATACTTAAGAGGGGGATAACTTGCCCGAAAATTGGTGAATTCAGTTACCCAGTGTCTAACTTCAGCTTTAACGTTATTGCTGAAAAGAAGGAGTCATTTTTTATTTTTGAAAGAAATCCCAAAAGTGTCTGGTAATTCATGCAAACAATTAGAGAGAAGTTTAACAGTTGATTTAGTGGCTTTAGGGAAAATAATCACATCATCAGCTTAAGCTAGATGGGATATATATAAGGAGGACCTGTGGAAAAAATTCTTGTGAGGTGATTGAGCAAATTTATCATTTAACACGCTGGAAAAATAATCAGAAGCAATAATAAATAAGGTAAGCGAGAGAGGGTCCCTTTGTTTAAGCCCCATGGTGGCTTTGAAAAATCCATATGACTGCCCATTAACTAAAATAAAGTTTATATTATTGTTGAACCACCTTAAGATCAAGTTGATAAAATTCTCAAGAATGACCCTGGACTTCAGAACACTAGCAATGAAATCCCATCTAATAGTATCATATGCCTTTTTTAAGTCCACTTTGAAGATAACATTTCCCCCTCTACACTTTTTATCCAAATCCAATAGGAGTTTTGGGGCAAGCAACACATTATCAATAATATTCCTCCCTTGCACAAAGGTAGAATGATTATCAATGATCAAATATGGGAGATGAGGTTGGAGTTTATACATAATAATTTTACTAGTGACCTTGCTTAAAACATTACTCAAAGTGATATGTATATAACCTTCCCAGCTAAATCTATTTGCATCCATTGGAATCATAACCATAGATGAAGAAATGAAATAAGTGGAAGGGTCCATCCTTCTAAAGAAATCATGTACAACATGAATAACATCATTTTTAAATAATGCCCAAGTCTTCTTTTAGAATTCTGAATTAAATCCATCAAGAACAACAGTTCTATTGCTATCAATGGATTTGATTTCCTACTAAATTTCATATTCATCAGGAATAGGGGTAAGTTGTAATTGATCAATATATTCATACTCCTTCTTGAAAATATTATGCAAAATAGGTGTTCTAGGAGTATTTGGATTAGTAAGTAGTGCCTGAAAATAATTGACAGCAGCAACTACAATTTCATATGGTTCAGAAATCCAATCTACATTATCATTCTAGATTTTTAAAATTGAATTACATCTCCTTCTATAATTGATACAAGCGTGATAATAATTCATGTTTCTATCGCACTCCACAAATCTTATCAAGGCAGTTTTATGTTTTAAGAAGAGTATCTGATTGGTAATGGCTGAAAGTAATTGCTAATTAGCTAAGAACAAGGGTCCTAAATCAACCCAGCTTCAAAATCTGCCTCAATTTTTTTTACTTCAGTTTCAGCAGATTGGTCTTTTTTGTAAACATTCTCAAAATGTAACCAGTTCCATTTATTAAATATATAACCAATATTTTGTTTTTGCAAATTCTACATCTTTAAACAGGAATTAGTATTGTGAAAAACACTATATTCTCCAAAGATTAAGCCCCATAGAAGCAGGATGTGGGGTCCACATGTTCTGAAATCTTAAAGGAGTTGCGGCCTAAGGAATTGAAGTGTGGATTGAAATCAATAATGGCCTATGATTAGACCCAGCCATAGAGAGGGGTAATATAGAAGTATGCAGAAGATTTTGTAACCATTGATCATTATCCAAAAAATGATCCAACCTTTCCCAAAGCTTGCCTCTTCTCTAAGTGAATTTGGGGCCTTCAAATCCAAGATCATGTAGACCTGCTTCATGAATAGAATCATTAAAATGGGTGATTCTATGAATTTTGACAGACCTACCTCCAGATATTTCAATGGTTGATGCCACACAATTAAAATGACCTAACACAATCCAATTCCCAGACAAATAACTACTGATAGAAATTAGATTCTCCCATAGGTCAGACTGGGCAGCAAAGGTGCTACCAACATAAATAATTGTAGCAAATCAAACCAAATCTCCAATTTGAACCTTTAGATGAAAAAATTGTGGATGATTAATCAAAAAAATCCAACTGACTTCCTTTCTGCAGAGAATCCATATCTTCTGGCTATTATTAACAAAAATTTGAAAACCATGAAATTTCTTGGTAGGTGAATGAAAATTTTTTGTTATCATAGGCTCAAGAAGATCAAAATACTGAAGCTTATGTACCCTGATTAAAAAGAGTAGTCTATGAAGGGATTTAGGGTGAGAAATCCCCCTCATATTCCAACAAAGAAAATTAACCATGATGGCTAGATTTTCCATTTCCCCTAGTCCTGGAAATTGTGTCTAGAACTTGATTGAGAGAACTTTCTATAGGAACAACAATACAATCATCTTGCAACCTTTTTAATTCTTACAAACCTTTTTTCTTCTTCTTATTCTATTGGAGGTTCCTTTGATTTTCCAGGGAGTTTGAAATGATTTCACCAATAGAATGTTGGGAGGAAACATCCTTCAAAAACAGATCAGGATCATCAGGTTGAAGAGTATTAATTGGAGCCTTCTTTTTCCTTCTAGTCCTTAGGACTTTCCACTCTTCCTCCAAAGCTTTACCCATCAAATTAACATCATCTTCTAAATGGATATTGCCCAAATGAGATGAGGGATGGGAGGTGACTAGAGTTCTGGGGGAAATGAGATCAGTATGAGAGTTAACCAAATTTTCCATCTCATTTAGGGGGGAACCAATGGCCCCTACATGTGTCAACAAAGGTTGCAGGACAAAGGAAATAGGGTCTGGAACAGTTTCAAAATGTTTTTGTTAATCTCTAATAACTAGGGATGAAGTCCCACCAGGAGGCTATGCATAGATCTTTGAAGGAGTAGCAAAGTTTGAGTTAACAACACTACTTATAGAGGGTTTTTGGTCTGGGTGTAATCTATAGCATTTTCCATTAGAGTGCCCAAACATTTTGTAATGATGACAATATAAAGGCCTTTGCTCCATCACAAGAGGCTTCCAATAGAGATTATTCTCTGTACCAAGCCAAATTCTCTCAATTTTAGGTTGGGTAATGTCCCTTTCAACCAAAAATCTATCAAGGGCAGATCTAGTAAGATTAAATGTTGAAATATCCAGCTTCAAAGGTCTACCAATGTGATACTTAATAGAAAATAACACTTTTTGATTAAATAAAGGTAATTTTAGCACTAGGAGTTTATACCAAATATGAATGATGGGGGGATTTTTAGAGGGATCAAAGTCCATAGACCATTTAAGGATTTTTAATTGAACATCCCCTTACCAATGTATTTTTTTGAGAAGAATTGAGCATACTACTCTTCAGTTGAAAGATGGATCATGATGCGCTTACCATAAAAAATTCCAACTTTCCAACTCCCAACTAATCTAAAATCATTAAAGGCTCTTCTAATAACTTCCATCTGAGGATGCCCAAGTTAGAATTTTCCAATTAAGGTAAACTTGTGCACATCCATAAGGGACACCATTTACTCTTCACAAAAGAATAAAGCTCGTGAGCCCACATTTCTTGTTTCTTTGTTGATAATACTTCAGTCTATGTGGCCAGTCATGGCATCATGATGAATTTGGAGAAAAACAAGCTTATCCCCAAGAGTAGAACCTCCATCCTTTCCTACAACATCAACATAGGAACCCTTACCCATACAGTTGGGGTTGGTAGCCGCTAACTCCATTAACAGAGAAACAAAAAAGGAGCAAAATTAAATCCCAACAATGCCAACACCAGAAAAGAGAAAGGCAATGAAAACAGTAAAACCCACAACACCAATGGAACATAAAACACATGAAAAATTTAAAAAGGAGAAAACCTAGGAAGGGCGAAAAGCTGAAAAAGGCCAAACAAAGATCCACCAAAATGACCAACACCAAAGGAAAAATTTCAAGCAATGCAAAGCCGAAGTAATAAGCAAAGAATCCATGAAATCCCAAACTTTAGCAGAGCTGGAACAGAAGCCGCCAACATGATGAATATATAGGGGGGGCCAGTCCTCAAACGTCAGAGGTGGAGCACCGGAAGATTTTCTTACTAAAAATAACACCCAATTCATGTGTATTTAATACACCTTTTAATACAATATATATATATATATATATATATTCAAGAAGAACATCTCTAAATCTTACTCTTTGGGACACACAGACAAAAAGTATGTTCATAGGTTTTTTTGGAAATCTCCTTGTTACCATAAAGTAAAGGTAAATACTGATGGAAGCTTCAATAAGGAAGGAGCAGGTGTTGGGGTGTCTACAGAAATCACCTTGGGAAATGTTTATTATACTTCCGCATCCCCATTGTGGCTGCTGATGTTGTTGAAACTGAATTAGTGGCTATCTACTGGGCTTTGAAAATTGCCAAAATGTCTAGCTGGTACAACTTATGGTTAGAAGTGGATGCTGCTGTTGTAATCAAGATACTGAAGGATGAGGAGCTTACACCCTGGCACCTTACTTATTGGGCCAAAAAGATTAGAGAAATTTCCTCACAGTTAAAATTACAATATACTTTTATCTATAGAGAGGGCAACCAGCCAGCAAATTGGCTTGCCAGAGAAGGTTACAATTTAAAAGAGTTATTTGTTGCTGTCTCCCCCCCCATACCTTTCAGTTTCTACTGCAGGGTGACAGGATTGAGGTCCCATATTTCAGAATTGTTAACCAAGATCTTAAGTGATTGTTTACTGCCTGTTATGGATTTCCTTTCCCCCTCTCTATGTTCAATTTTTGCACTCCATGCTAGCTGGGGTCTATCTTTTGGGCAAAATTTTTGTTGTTAGTGTAGTTTTCTTTTTGGGAGGACTAAAGATTCCTGTATTGAATCAAAAGTCTCCAGCTATTTTTCTTTCTTTTAACCCCTTTTTAATCAACATGTAGGGAGACAAATGCATCTCCTTTTTCAATATATATATATATATATATATATAAGTTTAGAAAAATATGTTAAATTGATGATTCAGTTACAATTCTTAAATGGGGGACCTCCAAAGGGTCTCCCTCTAAGAGGAAAAGAGGAGGAGGGGGTGGGGAAGTAGATACTTTGACAACATGTAGAAAGGACTAGTCTAGCTAAATAGTTGGCTGGACCTAGGGCTGTCAATTTGGCTCGTTGTTTGTGAATAGCTCATGTTCAACTCATTAAGCAGCTTGTGTTTGGCTCATTCGTTAAGCCTAACGAGCCAAACAAGAACAATTTTTTAAGCTCAAAATGTTAACAAGTCGAACATGAATAACAGTTTGTTCGCTCGTGTTCAGCTTGAAATGGCTCAAAAAAAATAATTATATAACTTTTTATATAACAATATATTACATACATTATATTATATATATTCATGTCTAAATTTAAATCATAACACCTCATGTGGCAATGTGGTTAGTGTCTTTTTTTTATAGATTTGATCCAAGTTTGAATCCCATACTTTACACCTATTTTTTCCAATCTTAGTTTAACGAGCCAATTTTGACCTGAGCACGAGCCAAACATGAACACAAATATTTATATCAAGTCGAACATGAACACACTATTCACGATCCAATTTTGAACACGAGCCGATTTCAAACACGGGCTATTTCGAACTAGCTGAACACAAGATAAGCCTGAGCTTTCTCAAGCTCAGCTCGTTTACAGCCCTAGCTGGACCATGTCCTTCTCTATAAATGAAAGAATCTTGAACCGTGAGTAAGGATTTAATGGAGTTGATCTTTTGCAACCATTGGTAATGTTTATAGGCGGGGGATTCAACACCATTTAAGATCAGCTATAGGCTTGAAGTGTCCACCTCCACCCAAAGGTGATCCCAATTAGACATGTTGCATAGTCTAAAAGCCCAGTACACCGCATTGATTTCAGCCTCAATAGCATCTTCAGTCATAGTTGGTGAATAGAAGAAGAGAATACACAGTCCATCTTAGTCCTGAAAAACTCCCCCCACCCCTAAACCAAGGTCTGCGAAGCTACCATGTGTACTTGAGCAAAGAAAAATATGTTGAGATTTTCATAACTCTTTTACACTAATTTTGATGATGTTGCAATTTAAAGAAAGGTATTTTTAATGTTTTGTTGCAGCTATGTTGAATTATGGTCATTGGAGCAAAAAGGACCAAAATATGAAGATTTGATCTTGGGCACCGACGGCGAGCTCGACGCCGCCGAAGGATAGTTTTTCCTGAGAGTCCAGAATTAAATATACTAGAAGGCCGCCAACAGTGCCATCGAGGCCGCCGATGGCGAGCACGTTGGTTCTCTCAATAGATGCATTGAATGTGGACAGTTTTTGAAGGGACGCATGGGCAACTCTTGAAAACTCTTCTACAACTTTAAAAAAAACATTTGGAGGGCAAAAAAAGGGGTGTCCGCTGAGTCTTTGGTGTCTACGTGTGTTTATTAGAGTGTAGAGAGTGTAATTTAGGGTTAGTATTGCGAGGAATTCTTTGAGAGATTGTAAGAGTGGAAAGAAAGTGAGAAATTTCTTCCTCCTTGCCGCTTTGAAGGAGAATTTTGTGTGTTGTAAAGAAAGGAAGAGATTCAGAGAAACTTTGAGGAGTTTGCTTGGGGAGGAATTAGAGATAAGTGGTATTTACTTGTTGAAGTTTGTATGACTTTCCTTTTATATATAAATTCCAAGTTTTGTCGTATCTTCTCTATGAGTTCTGAGTAGTTTTCTCTTTCTTTCTCCTTGTCGTGAGATTTTGTGAAATGGTGATTTGAATTAGTTGTGCCGTGAGAATGTTAAAGAAATTGTGATGATCTTTTAACTTCAATCTTAATTTAATTTCAATCTGGCCAATTGATTTGTTGAAATATGTTAAGTTTTACAACTAAAGTGAAGATTACATCCAAGATTTAGAGAGGTCAAAGTCCTTGAAAGTTGGGAGAAAATAAATAGGAAAACAAAAATTATCGGGCGTAGAATTGGAGATTTTAGAGTGACAGACTAAAATCTTCAATTCCGTCCTATTGTTTGGTTGCTGAAGTGTAGATGTTAGCCCTTAGGCGAGGGGAACATCGGAGCTCTGAAGTGAGAGTCAGTTTCCTCCCAGCCTAGCCATAGATTCATTAACCAAGCATAGGATTAGTCAATGTTCTTTATGCCTGTTCCAAATGATAAATAATAGGTATGCTCCTATTTGGCACAATACAATTTGAACTGATTCAATTTATCCATTCACTTAAATTTATTGACCAGGAGAAGGATGTCTTCTTATATATTGAACTTCACATTAGAAACTTTATTAGTAGAATTTGTTAATTAAGAGTTTATTAAAATTAAATTTTTATTTCAATTTACTATTGCTGATAAATATGCAAATTGAACTATATTGTTGTGATTAAGTATTGATTTTTTAATTCTTATTTCGTAGCCTCTAATATTACTCCCTGTGGGATTGATATCCAAGACTCCATTAGAGCCCTGTATTACTTGAGCGATACGTATACTTGCGTTGATAATTGTGATATTATAATTATTAAATATTTTATACACATCTTCATTAAATCTATAACAGTTGTCAAGCTTTTAGCATTGTTGCCTGGGATTTAAATCTTCTAGCAGCAGTATTAAATTCTTGTATTTTTAAGCATATATAAAGTTGCTGTCAAGTTTTTGGCGCCATTGCCAGGGATTTAAATCTTCTAGAGGGATTTAAAATTGCCAGGGATTTAAATCTTCTAGCAGCAGTATCAAATTCTTCTATTTTTTTTAAGCATTTATAAATTCGCTATCAAGTTTTTGGCGCCTTTGTCGGGAAGTAAAAATTAAATTTAAGAAAAAGTTATAATTAGAGTAACGGACAAATTAGGGCTATTAGAAAACTTTTACTTGAATTGCAACTTATTTTCATATTTAGTTAACTAATTTTTTGTGTACTGATTTCAATTGTATGCGTAAATTTGGACCAGAAAATCTTATACCCTATGATTTTGGAATTAGAATGCACTATTAGGAGAATTAGAAAACTAAGAAAAGAACCTAGAAATCCCTACATAATGGAAAACAATGTGAACAATCAAGGAATAGAAAATGAACATCAACCTAGACCTCTACGAGATTATGCAAATCCTACAGCAGATGAAATTCACTTATCTATCCAAAATCTTGATGTAGCTGCTAATTCATTTGAGCTCAAACCTGTTATTATCCAAATGATAAAAAATAATTGATTCGGAGGTACACCAAATAAAGATCCTAATTTACACCTCGCTAGTTTTTTAGAACTTTGTGCTACCTTTAAATATGAAAGAGTTTCGAGCAATGTTGTTAGACTTAGAATTTTTCCTTTTTCACTTAGGGATAAGGCTAAGATAAGGTTAAATTTGTTAGCACCTGGATCTATTAGAACTTGGGGAGAACTTTCACAGAAATTTCTATCCAAACATTTCCCTTCATCCAAAACTGCTAAACTTAGAAATGACATAACATCATTTTGTCAGATTGATGGAGAGATAATATATGAAGCTTAGGAGAGATTTGAAGATCTTCTTAGAAAGTACCCACATCACTCATTACCAGATTGGTTGATAATTTAATCTTTTTACAATGGATTATGGGATCTCTTAGATCTATTATAGATGCTGCAGCTGGTGGTCTTTAATGTCAAAACCTTTTGATGAGGCTTATTCGTTAATTGATAAGATCACTACCAACAATTTTCAATGGCCCTTTGAAAGGGTAAATCCTAAAAGAGTAGCTAGTATCCATGATTCTGATGTAATATCTATGTTAGCATCGCAGATTTCTGCAATATCAAAGAAATTAGATCATTATGGAATGAATTATTCTCCAAAACCTACTATGATGGAAGATAATTCATCTAGGCAATTTGTGAATGTTAAACCTTTTTATGAGACTTTATATACTATCAACAATAGACCCAACAATCCTTATTCGAACTATTATAACCCATTTTGGAAGAATCCTCCTAACTTTAATTGGAATAACAATTCTTCTACAAATCAACAATGGGCAAACAAGCCAGTAAACCCACTGGAAAATTCATCCAACCAAGAAAATGTTAATTATAGATCTTCTTATCCTCCAAGATTTAACAATAACACTTAATTTAAGGAAAAGAAGTTGTCTATGGAAGAGCTGATACTGAACATGGGTCAACAATTGCAGAATCAAGGAAATCAATTACAAATTCAAGGAAACCAGTTACAAAATCAAGGAACTCCTATTAAGAATATTGAAAACCAATTGGGGCATATAGCTACTGAGCTTAGTAACCAAACATTGGGAACTTTTCCTAGTACTGTGGAACCAAATCCTAAAGATCAAGGAAAAGAACAGATAAAAGTGATACAATTATGAAGTGGAAAAAAATTAGAAACAAGAGTGTAGAATGAAATAGAAACTAAAAAAAGAGAAAGTGGATACAGAAAAAGAAAAGAATCATGAATACCCAGATTTAGAATATCCAATTACACCAATGAAAATTATTGTGAAGAAACCTCCACCACCTTTTCCTCAAAGATTGAAGCAATAAAAAAAGAATAAATAATTTTCTAAGTTTATAGAAATTCTTAAGAACTTAATGATAAAAATTCCCTTCGTAGAAGCTTTAGAGCAAATGCCCAATTATGTGAAGTTTATGAAAGATATTTCGAACAAGAAAAGGAAGTTCACGGATAATGAGACTATTGCACTTAGCGAAGAGTGTAGTGCAATTATTCAGAAAAAGCATCTTAAAAAATTAAAAGATCTAGGTAGTTTCACTATACTATGTGCTATCGGTGAAAGATTTTATGGAAAAGCTTTATGTGATTTGGGAGCCAGCATTAATTTTATGCCTCTATCAATTTTCAAAAGATTACGATTAGGAGAAGTCTCACCTACTTATGTAACTCTTCAGTTAGTGGATCATTCAGTTACTTATCCTAAGAGAGTTATAGAAGATGTGTTAGTAAAAGTTGATAAATTTATCTTTTCCGTGGATTTTATTGTTTTAGATATGGAGGAAGATAAAGAAATACCTAAAATTTTTGGGAGACCTTTTTTAGCTTCAGGAGAAGCTATGATAGATGTTCAAAAGGGAGAATTAACTATAAGAGTTAACGATCAAGAAGTGACTTTTAACATTGCCAAATCTATGAAATACCCTGTTGTTGAAAGAGATAATGAATGTTTTTGCATGGAAGTTAGTGAACGTCTATTGAACGAGCATTTTAAATAACATTTTGAAGAGAAAGAAAAATTTGAAGACAGTGATGAAGTTATTTTGAACGAAATAAAAAATGAGTTAGATTATGTTTTGGAAAGATTTGAGATGCTGGATATTACAGGAAATGCTGATAAGATTCTAGTTTCATCAATTATAAAATCGCCGAAACTTGAGTTGAAAATATCGCATAACCAATTGAAATATGTGTTTCTGGGAAACTCATCTACATTACATGTTATTATATCTTCAAAGTTAAATGATTTGCAAGAGCAAAGACTTTTGGGTACATTAAAAAGACATTAAAAAGATATAAGAAAGATATAAGAAAGCTTTTGGTTGGACCTTAGCTGATATTAAAATAATCAGTCCTTCGATCTGTATGCACAAAATTTTATTGGATGAACAATATAAACTAAGAGTTGATCTACAAAAGAGATTAAACCCAATGATAAAAGAAGTAGTCAAGAAGGAAATTTTGAAATGGTTGGACACTGGAATTATATATCCTATTTTGGATAGTGCTTGGGTAAGTCTAATTCATTATGTTCCTAAGAAAGGAGGGGTAACCGCTAAAGCACAAGAGAATAATGAATTAATACCTATCAGACAAGTTATTGGGTGGCGTTTTGTATTGATTATAGAAAATTAAACACTGTCACAAGGAAAGAACACTTCCCTTTACCATTTTTGGACCAAATAGTGGATAGACTTGCTAAGCACAAATATTTTTATTTTTTAGATGGATATACCGGCTACCATCAAATTCCTATTACTCTTGACGATCAAGAAAAAATAATATTTACTAGTCCTTTTGGAACTTTTGCTTTTCGAAGAATGCCTTTCAGATTATGTAATACACCTGCACCATTCCAGAGACTGCAATTATGTAATACACCTGCACCATTCCAGAGATGTATGATGTTTATATTTAGTAAGTCAATTGATGATGGAATAGAAGTGTTAATGGATGATTTCTTAGTATTTGGAACATCATTTGATGAATGCTTAAATTATCTTGAAAAAGTTTAGGAGTTATGTAAAAGAACTAATTTAGTTCTAAATTAGGAGAAATGTCGATTTATGGTTGCAAGAGGAATTGTGTTAGGGCATAAAATTTTAGAAAATGGTATGGAAGTAGACCCTGCAAAAATTCAAGTTATATTTAAATTAACACCTGCTACTAATGTAAGAGGGGTTAGAAGTTTTCTTGGACATGTTGGTTTTTACAGGCGTTATATTTAAGATTTTTCAAAAATTACCAAACCTCTATGCCAACTTTTGGAAAAGGACAAGAAATTTGAGTTTACTGAAGACTGTTTAAATGCATTTGAGTTATTAAAAGAAAAGCTAATCACAGCCCCTATAATAGTTTCACCTAATTGGGAGAAACCATTCGAACTAAAGTGCGATGCTAGTGATTATGCTATTGGAGTTGTTCTTGGACAAAGTTATGATAAGATTTTTAAATTTATATACTATAAAACTCTTAACGATGCTTAAATTAACTACACTGTTACTGAAAAAGAGTTACTGGTTATTGTCTATGCTTTTAACAAACTTAGATCTTATTTAATTGGGACTAAATGTGTTGTGCACACTGATCACTCTGCTATTAAATATCTAATGCAAAAGAAGGATGCCAAACCAAGGTTAATTAGATGGATACTTTGATGCAAGAATTTGATTTTATGGTTATTGATAGAAATGGAATTGATATTCAAATTGCTGATCATTTGTCGAGATTAGAATATCATGAATTATCTGACACCGATAATGAAATTACAGACAGTTTTCGTGATGAACAACTCTATAATATTAATGAGTGGAAAATACTTGTGTATGCTGATATTGTTAATTATATTGTAAGTGATGTTTTGCCATCTATGGAAACATTGCAACAGCAAAAAAAATCATTCATGATGCGAAAGAATATTTTTGGGATGAGCCTTATTTATATAAATAATGTAAGGATCTTATTATGAGAAGATGTGTATCTTATGAAGAAACTGAACTAATTATTCAAAGATGTCATGATTCTGAATTTGGAGGACATTTTGGAACTGATAAAACTGTTTATAAAATTTTACAAGCTGGATTCTATTAACCTACTCCATTTAGAGATGTTTACAAATACATAAAAACTTGTGATCGATGCCAACGAGTAGGCAATATATCTAGAAGAAATGAAATGCCTCTAAATGTTAGAAGTTGAGATCTTTGATGTTTGGGGATTGGATTTCATGGGACTATTTATTCCTTCATCTGGGAACTTATACATATTAGTTGTGGTAGACTACGTTTCAAAGTGGATTGAAGCACAAGCTTTACCTCGTTGTGACGCTAAAAGTGTTTCAAGATTTTTAATGAAAAAAATTTTCACTAGATATAGAATGTCGAGAGTTATTATCACTGACAAAGGATCCCATTTCAGGAATAAATACATTCAGAGATTGGCAGAAAAGTTTAATGTTATTCATAGAATCTCTACTTCCTATCACCCTCAGACCAGTTGGTTAGTTAAAGTTTCTATTAGAGAGACTAAACAAATACTAGAGAAGATTGTAAACCCTAGTAGAGTAGATTGGTATACTAGACTGGATACTACATTATTGGCTTACAGGACTTCTTATAAAACTCCTATTGGAATGACTCCTTACAGGCTGATTTTTGGAAAGACTTCTCACTTACTAGTAGAAATAGAGCATAAAGCATATTGAGCAATTAAAGAATTCAATTATAATTTGAAAGATGCTAGTAAGAAGAGATTATTACAAATGAATGAATTTGAAGAATCAATGAATGAATTTGAAGAATGAATTTGAAGAATCAAGAAATGTATATTATGATAACAACAGAATTTATAAGGAGAAACTAAAGTTATGGTATGATTGGAAGATTAATCAAAAGAACTTTGAACCAGGACAAGAAATTTTGCTTTATAATACAAGGAATACAAGGCTGAAGTTATTCCCTCTAAAGTTATTCCCTAGGAAATTGAAGTCTCGTTGGTTAGGAACCTTTACTGTGACTCGAGTTTATACTCACGGACTTGTTGAAATTGAAGATCAAAAAATTGGGAATAGATTTAAAGTAAATGGACACAGATTAAAGCCGTATTTTAAGGGTAAAAGACCAAATTTTAAAGAGGTTTTAATGGTCAGTCAATATGAATAATAACTGAATAGGTCGGGCTGACAACGTTAAACCAAACACTTTATGGGAGGCAAACCATCATTATCTTTACTTTTATTGTGATTATAGTATTTTTGTTTAAAATTATCGTTAGTTTGTGGTAGTATTGAACTCTAATACTCGTATTTACCCTTGAATCATTATAAAAATTGGATCCATAGAGAAAATTGGAATGCATTCGGACCAGAGCTAAATTGTGAAATTTTTGCCTCGGGCGCCGACGACGAGCTCGACGCCGCTGATGGCGGGGTTTTTCTGAGAGTCCAGACAAATAATTCTCAAGGCTTGCCGATGGCGCCATCGTTGTCGTCAACGGTGAGAACGGCAAGATGATGGTTTCCAGAGTTTGAAATGTCATTTTTTGGTTGTTTTAGGAGAGATTTACTCCCTACAAACATCAAAACTCGGTTCTTAAATTCATATTTCCCAAAAATGGATTGAAACTCCACCAAATTTATCCCTATGGTCACCAATTCCACTGAAAACCCTTGATTTTGAAAGTTCAACCGCAGAAAGTTTATTAGTTCTGAGGCGCAAAAAATCTTTAACAAAGTTCTGACAAAGAGGAGATTAATCAAAGAAAGAGGATTCATGAATCAAGGATTGAACAATCCTTTGACAGTAATTGAAGCGATGATTGTGTGACGATAATGTGAAGTGTTGTGCTCCACTACTGCCGCCGTAGTCATTCCTGTGGTGAAGGAGTTTTGTGCTAATTTGCATTGAATCAACCAGGGAGTTGTCTATGTGCGAGGAAGATGGATAACTTTTTCTCCTGCATGGATTAATGAGTTATATATGATTGAGAATGTTCCTTTCTACCATTATTCTAACTTCATCCTGACAAGAACTCTGATGAATGAGATCTACCAATTTTTGACGGACAAGACTGAAGACTGAGAAATGAGAGAAAACGAGTATGTTAGTTTCTCTGCAACACTTCTAAACCCCAACACTTCTAAACCCCGCTAAACCCCGTTTCTAAACACTAGCACTTCTTTATTTCTACAAAACTGTTACTGACAATGAGGAATGATAAGTTACTAAAGAAAGTATTTTTTTGAATCACTATATTCAAATGGGACTGCCAATTGATATTGGATTAATATTTGTGAAGTGTGTTTTGGGCCTGATCGTTCATGGATCAACTTATGGGCTTGAACATCCTTCAACAACTTTCTTACTCTCTAGTCAGTTCCAAGTATCTTATGAGAATTGGGAAAATGTACTTCTACCGTAGAAGCCTTCAGACCTAACCGAGAAGTTCCCAGCCAATGAAGATGAGAATGATATCACTATTACTGTGGATTAATTGTCTCATAATTCACTACCTATTTAGCCTCTAATTCCAAACAAGACACTACTGATCCTGTGTAGAATCAAAAAAATTGGAGAAAGAGGTACAAAATGTTATGAATACAATTAATAATATCTCTGGAATTTATTATCATCTAGACTGGAGGATGAAAGAGCATTTTGATCACTCTGGACTTATCGAAGGAAGTTTGATACGATTGATGAGAAAGATGGGATTGATAGAAGAGGACTCTACTGAATAATTCCCATACCAACCCTTCTATAACCTCTTCGTTCATGTTCAATTGATAGGCAATATCAGAGGAGAAACTGACACTGAATCAGAGGAGTAGTAGATTTAATTTACTACCTATATGTCTATGTGTGTGATTTGATTTGAACTTATGTGTTTGCTTTACTTTTGAATTTTGCTTTTAGATCTCAGTATAGTTGAGATTGAGCATAAAATGTTTATTTTCAGTGTTTAGAGTGTTGTGGCTTGGATTGCAATGCTTAATTGATGTATTAAAGTTGAGAAAATACCAAACTTATGTGTGTTGTGTAAAATGTTATATATAATTGCTATATTTTATGTTGTGAATAATTATTTGTGTTAGTACATCATTTAATCACTTAAAACTTATGTCTAGAATGATTGAACGGATGTCAACGAGGCTTCAAATTGATCAAAGTCTGAAAAATCTAGAAACTGAACCAATTTATAAATTCCCGCTGACGGCACCATCGATGCCGCTGACGAAGGATTATTCCTCAGACTTAGGATATTTAATTCAACAAAGCTCGCCGATGGCGCTAACAACCCCGCTGACGGCGAGATACTGAAAAAAATACTTTTAATCGCAATTTTGACCAGTCAACCACTACTATTCACCATCCCCTTCATCTTAAAAATGAATATTTTGATCTAGGGCTTCAAGATCTTGGATTTGGGGCAATTTCAAAACGTTTAGACACCGAATTTTATCATCTCTCAGTAAGAGCTTCACTTCAAACTAAAAATATTTGATTTTCACCTTAAATTTATGTTACATTGAGGAGATCCAACAAAATTGAGAATGTGGAGAAAATATTTAGAAGAAATTCATGGAACTTAGTTTTGAACTCTTAGAGTCACTCTTGGAAACTATTATTTGAGTATTTGATGTGTATTTTTGAATTTTTTTTATAATTTTGATTAGATTGATGTTGTAGTTTGAAATTTGAATGTGTAGTTATAGAAGATTTTGATTAGTACTTTGTAAAATTATAATGTGATGTTATTTTATTTGCATTATGATGTATTTGTAATTATTTTTATTTAGTATTGTGATGTGTTAGTGAAATATATTGTTTGTATAATGTTTAGTTTTGTACTTATTTAAAAATTTACCCAGCAAATTCTCTAATGATTTATATGTATAGAAAGCTCCTAATATTACAGACCAGTCCAGAATAATGAAAATGCCTAAAGTACCGAGGTATGATTTATATTTAGAATTTTTCTTTCCTCCTGTATCACTCCATATTGAAAAATTTAATTTTGGGGGAGGGAAGAAAAAAATTAACTATTATTTGTTCTCAATTTAAATATTTTCAAAAATTATTAATATGATTTTTTGTAGTGAATTTAATTTAGATAACTATATTTTGTAGATATTTAA
>NW_018242500.1:263163-276170 GCF_001263595.1 Phalaenopsis equestris
GAATAGCATCTTTTACTAGTAATGTTCTCATGAAGTTCCTATCATTTGAATATTTTAAGTGACTTGATATTACAACATATAGTCATTCTTGAAATGAATAGAAAACTAGAACTCTTAAATTTGATTACTAGATAGTCTTGTACCTACAGAGTTAACTTAATCACTTGAAATTTTTTTGAAAATCTTGCTATTGTATTTACTTAAATCAAACTTATAGTATTCTGAATTAAGACTTTACCACAATAGATCATAACTTTTATGTAGTACTAAAAGTTCTTGAGGATGAGTAATAGTTAAGTTTGGGGGATGAGTAATAGTTAAGTTTGATGAGTAATAGTTAATATTTGGAGGTTGAAAAAGGGGGTGTCTGCTGAGTCTTTGGTGTCCACGTGTGTCCATTAGAGTGTAGAGAGTGTAATTTAGGGTTAGTATTATGAGGAATTCTTTGAGAGATTGTAAGAGTGGAAAAAAAGTGAGAGATTTCTTCCTCCTTGCCGCTTCAAAGGAGACTTTTGTGTGCTGTTAAGAAAGGAAGAGATTCAGAGGAACTTCAAGGAGTTTGCTTGGGGAGGAATTAGAGATAAGTGGTATTTACTTATTGAAGTTTTTATGACTTTGCTTTCATATATAAATTTCATGTTTTGTTATCTTCTCCTTGAGTTCTGAGTAGTTTTCTCCGTCTTTCTCCTTGTCTTGAGATTTTGTGAAATGGTGATTTGAATTAGTTGTGCCATGAGAATGATAAAGAAGTTTTGATGATCTTGGTGAACTCTTTCCAGACTTCTTGAGAGAAACTCCATTCAAAGAAAAAAAGTGGGATGGATTCTTTAGCAGTCAGACATAGCCAGCACCGTGATGGACCTCTCAGGCCCTTCAACTTAATAATATCATCAGTTGGTATCAGTTTGTGCAAGATCCTCCAATAGCAGAAAGACATGCCCGAGGATAAAAAACTGCTCCAAATGGCGTCCCACCAAGGCAATGCAGACCAGCTATTTAGGTTGGAATAAATGTACTTGGTGACGCTCTGATTGGAATAGGCTTGCCACACAATTCTATCCTTTTTTTTTCCTGTCAAAATTCATAATTGAGATGTTCAGTGTTGAGGATTCCTTCAGTAGGGAATTTAATATAGGCATTAACCAATGATCCCCTTCCCAGCAATCAGTCACCCTAAGATTTTGTAGTATTAGCTTGTAGCATCTCCTTTGACACCACTGATCCAACCAAAAATGTATCTTTCCTTTGCCAAGATCCATAAAAACAAATCTTCTGCCATTCTTTTGACTTTCAACTTACGAATCCATATCCAGGAGGCACCCACTTTCTTGTTGACTAGATTAGGATGGGTCTCTTGCTACGTCTAAAAAAGGTTCAATTTTTCATATGCTTTTAATTCCTATATTTTGTGATTTTCAATGATATTACAATTTAAAGGAAGCTATTTTGCATATTTTTGATTCCAGGGACAAGAAATGGAGTTTTGGAAAAAAAGAATAAAAAACAATGCAATTTGGAGCAGAAACAAGCAAGAAAAAAAAATTTTCCTTGTACATTTTCATATGTCTTTCTATGCTTAATCTAATTTACACTTCTCACACATTTTTTATTAAAATTAAACTTTAAAGAAAGGTTATTTTATGTTTTTTTTGTAGGAATATCTATTAGGAATGCAATGTAACTGAAACGGGGCGAAACAGAGCTAAAACAGAGCCAAATGAAGCAAAATGGTGGAGTTGCGCAGGGTGGGCGCCTATAGCGCCAGAGCCGGAGCCGGCAGCACTAGAGAGTAGAAAATGATGTTAAAATATCGTTGAAGGCACCCAAAACGGCACCGACAGTGCCTGAGATGGTTTGGACACGATGATGGATGAATTTCTAGATGATTCAATGTGTTTTGACGCTTTTTGGAGGGTTTCTTGATGCATTACATGGAAAATTCATCCGTACACTATAATAATGTGCTTTTATGTCAGAAAAGGTGGTGTGTGACTGGGAAAATGAGAAGAATGTTGAAATATCTTAGAATAGGAGTAGAAATGTAGATTTTTCCTTTTTGGAGTGATTGGTGAGTGGATTTTGAGAGAATATGTAAGTGAATGTTCTAGCGTTGCATGGATCAATGGGAGACTTTGTGAGAGACATTTTCATCTTTCTTTCAAGGGGAAAAAGCTAAGTATTGTGTTTTTCATTATCTTATGATTCTTTTGTGTTTTTCATTATCTTATGATTTTGTAAACACTTATCTAGTGGATTTGCTTTGATGAAGTGAAATTTTCCATTTTGTTTCCTTCGTGCTTTATGATGTGTTTTTCTTACTCTTTCTTCTTATTAGGAAATAGTGGCATGAGAGAGTTATGCCATTGTTTTCCTTTTACTTTTCTTTTGCAATAAGTAGTATTCATGTTTAGGATTTTAGGATACATGCTAGATAAAGGTTTAATTATAAATGAAATGGTTTTTACTTGCACTTCGTTTACATTACAATAAAGGTTTGTTGTAGTGTTAAAAATTGTTATAATTGCATTCAAACCCGAGAGGGCGGTATAATTCTCAACAAATTGGAAACACATTTGATTTCATGAAGGAGTATTTCATTCATGGAATTATGATCAAATAAATAGGGAAATATACATAGTTGGGCATAGAATTGGAGATTTTAGGGTGACAGACTGAAATCTGTAATTCGGTCCTAGTGTTTAAGAACTAAAGCAAGAGTTAGCTTTCAAGGGAAGGGAAGTGGGAGCTCTGGGAAGGGAAGTGGGAGCTCGGGAAGTGGGAGCTCTAGAGTGAGAGCCCTTATTCTCCCAATCTAACTATGGATTTAGGGACTAAAACTGAGATTAGCCAATGATTTTCTATAACACTGAATCAGGGTAGAGAATTAAAATTGCTTCTATTTGGCACATAAAATATTTAATGGATCTAATTACTTTACATTATGCAATTCACTACATAAGAATAGTAGTTTTTAACAACTTTAAATTCTCCAAGCCAATTCATCCAAAAATGGGTTATTTTAGAATTAAAATTTGCATTAAGGAACGGTTACTATCATTACATTTAGCATTTGCATTTAGAATTAATCGTTAGATAAAACATCATTTAAATCGACATTCAAATCTAATGCTTCATAGTAGTAGACTAGAACTTTGAGTAAGGACCTCTTACCTTGCTTCTCTGTAGGATCGATATTGGCACCGTCTCAGGGGAATTGAATTGATATAAAACACGTACAAAAATAACACACGTTAGGGGCGCATCAAGTTTTTTGCATCGTTGACGGAGAAGATTCCGTAAGAACATAAGGAGAATTCTAGTTTAGTAATTAGGTTTATACTTGGAAAAATTGCAGTGTCATAAAAACTGTTTTTGTGTGAAAAGTGTTTTTTTGAATGAAAAAGTGTTGTGAAAAAATTATTTGTGTCAAAAACAAGGTGTTTGTAAAAATGTTTTGTTGTGTTTCTTATATTTCATCTGTTTTGTAAAAATGTTTTGTTGTGTTTACTATATCTTTTATTTTATTTGTTTAATTATTAATGTATTGTTTGTTGTGAGGCGTATGCAAAATAAAGGATCTATAGGACTTGTACCTTATGATCCCGAGTAAGAAAAAAGAAAAAAAATCAAAAAACAGAAAGGACTTGAAGTACCAGAAATGGAAATGGAAAACATGTAAAATAATAACTTGAAAAATCATCATAAATCTTTGAGGGATTATATAAATCCTACGATAGATGAAATTCACTCCAGTATACAAACCAGTATACAAACCCCTGTCGAAACCCCTGTCGTAGAAGCTGACTGATTTGAAATAAATCCAGATATTATCCAACTAGTGCAGAATATCCAGTTTGGGGGAACTCCTTCGGAGGATCTCTTGCACTTATCAAGTTTTCTAGAACTTTATGCTACATTTTGTTATAATGGCATGTCAGAAGATGTTGTTAGAATAAGATGGTCAGAAGATGTTGTTAGAATAAGGCTTTCTCCTTTCTCACTAAGGGATAAGGCTAAAATGTGGTTATACTCATTAGCACCTTGTTAAAAATTGTGAGTAGTTAACTCAAAAATTTCTAGCTAAGTATTTTCCACCTTCAAGGAATACTAAACTTAGAAACAATATTATCTCATTTTTTCAATATAAAGTGGAATCAATATCCGAAGCTTGGGAAAGATTTAAGGAACTCCGAAGAAAGTGTCCACACCATGCTTTGTATGATTGGTTAATCATTCAAACTTCTTACAATAGTTTAGTAGAATATCTTAGGTTTACATATGACACTACCGTTGGTGGATCATTAATGTCAAAACCATTAATAAAGCATGTGTGCTAACTGAATAATGGCTATAAATGAATTTCAATGGCCCTCTACAAGAGTAAATCCTAAAAAGGTAGCCAGTGTTCATGATACAGATGTGATTGCATATCTTGCATCTCTGGTTCCTGCAATCTCAAGAAAGTTGGACCAATTTGGAATGAACCAGCCTCAATTTACTCCAATAAGTGAGGAAAGTTCATTAGGGCATTTGATTGATTCTAACTTTTCATAGGAAACTTTAAATACCATAAACAACTCGTATTCTAACTTTTACAACCCAGGTTGGAAGAACCATACTAATTTTAACTGGAATCACACTACTAATCACACTACTTGGGGTGGATACTTGGGGTGGAAACCAATAATGGGAAATTAATCATACAAATCCTAATAAAAGTTGGAATAGACAGCGAAACACAAATTATAGACCTTCATATTCACTGAAATCTAATAATGATCTACAATTTGAGGATAAGAAGATGTCTATAGAAGATGTGGTATTGCAAATGGAAAACCAGTTGCAAAGTCCAAATGTTATGATTAGAAACATAGAGAATCAACTGGGACAAATTACTAATTCACTTAAAAATATACCCCAAGGAACACTTTGTAGCAACACTGAGATCAACCGTAAAGAGAATAATAATGAACAAATAGAAGCTATCCAATTACGAAGTGGAAGAGAGACAGAAGATGTGGTCAGAAAACAGAAAGGAGTTGTGAGAGAAATAAAGAAAAATAAAAGACCCAAAGAACATGTTTCTAAGGATCTAGAAAAATTAATATCTTCAATTAAAATCAAATTAAAATGACCACCACCTTCATTTCCTCGAAGACTTAGACAACATGAGTTGGATAAAAAATTTTCAAAGTTCATGGACATACATAAGAAGTTAACAATAAATATTCCTCTCATTGAAGTTTTAGAACACATGCCAAGTCATGCAAAATTTATAAAGGAGATATTAAACAAGAAAAGGAAATTTGAGGATTACAAGAAAGTTGCACTAAGTGAGGAGTGCAGCACTATATTTCAGAAAACTATATTTCTGCAGCACTATATTTCAGAAAAGCTTCCTCATAAATTTAAAGATCCTTATAGCTTTATAGTTCCTTATGTAATTGGATAAAGATTGTGTGGAAAAGCTTTATGTGATTTAGGAGCAAGCGTTAATGTGATGCCTATATCTATATTTAGTAGGTTAAGTTCAATTGATATTTCTCCAACTACAGTAACGCTTTAGTTAGTTGATTTATTTATCATTTATCCAAAAGGGGTTATAGAAGACATGCTTATTAAAGTGGATAAATTTATCTTTCCTTTGGACATTATTGTATTAGATATGGAGGAAGATAAAGAACATCTCATTATCTTCGGGAGATCTTTTCTTGTTTCTGGACAAGCTATGATAGATGTGAAAAAAGAAAAGTTGACTATGAATATTAATGACCAGGAAGTCACTTTTAATATTTTAAAGGCTATGAAATATCTAATTGAGAGAAAAGATAATGATTATTTTTGGATGTATGAAATTGATTATCTAAATAAACACCATTTCCAAAAAAAATTTTAGAGCAAACAGATGAGATCGAAATAAAATTTTATGATGAGTCTAAAATGTTGTTTAATAAAGACTGTATGTATGTTCAGGAGAGGTGTGAAATGATGGACGTTACCGAAAATAGTAAACTTTTAATTTCATCTGTTGAAAAATCTCATGAACTTAAAATGATACCCCATACATATTTGAAGCCAACTAATTTAGAGAATTCATCTACACCACTAGTCTTTATATCTTCATATTAGACTCAATCACAAGATGAACCTGAATTGAATGATGAAATTTGTAAAAGATCTCCTATGAAAGAGTTATTCATGAAAGAGTTATTCAAAGTCTCCTATGAAAGAGTTATTCAAAGTCACTGAATGGCATATTTCATAGTATATAGACAAAATGAATGTGATTGTGATGCTATGGCAGACTATTAATGCAATTAACAATTATCCCATAGATTTTACTTGAATGATGAGCAATATAAAGTTATCGAACTAATATTTAGAAGAGAACTCAAGGATATGTTTCAAAAGAACTTTGAGTTGAGAAATGAGGATAAGGATATTGAAAGACCAATGGAAGAAATTCCTGAGGAATTATAAAGATATATAGAAAGACCACCTCCACCATTTACTCAGTACCAATGGGAAGAATTAGAAGATTACTTGAAAGACAAAAGTAACTCTGAATAATTTGATCCAAAATCTAAATTATCTAGAGAGAATCTGAGAGAGAATCTGATCCACAATTTGGGAGATCATGAAGTATCATATAAAGATACATTTCTTAAAAATTTCAAGGATGATGTTAATATGAAAATTGAGAAAATTACTAGAAGAATATTAGATCTAGAAGAAAATATGAGGAAAAAAGATATGAATCAACTAAAAAGGAAGAGCTGAAAAAAAATTTTAAATTTGAGGACTTTGTAGGAGTCCCTGTATCTGAAAAAGATTGGGTGATTAATCAAGGATTACTTAATTGGTATTTTGATCCATGTGGAATCATTTGTCGGGCTAGCGACATTAAACTAAGAGCTTTATGGGAGGCAACCCATAGTTATCAATGTAGTTTGATTTAGTGTGCTTAACATTTATGATTGTTAGTGTTGTTTTGTGTTTTCTTTAGTGTGGATTGATCAATTTGATTAATGCTTAGTAGATGTTTGGATTGTTAGTGGTTTGATTTTTTTTTTGTGTGTCATGAGAGAGGTGATTTCTTAACTTCTTATTGTGGTTAGACTTGTATATTCTCATTCTCTTGTAGTAGTTGGAAGTTGGATTGACGAGTCCACTATAACTCAGGTCTCACCTGGACTTGAGTTTTATAAGAGACATCATGAATTCTAATAATGCAGTTCCATCTCATTTTTGTTACTTCCTTTCTCTGACTTTATTTTCATTTGATAGGAGTCACGAACCTATTTGATGAGTAACTTATAGATGATCTTACACTATCCTTATAACTAATAGAGGTGCTTAATTTAAGGGATTAGATGATGCCTGAGATTGGTGCATAGGAGCCAATATATCAGGGATAATCTTATCTTTGCGATTAGAATCTATAAAATCATTTATAAGTACCCAATATATCTATGTAGTGATTCCATTAGAAATTGGAAGTGAGTTAATGAGATGCAATGAGTTAAATGAAGAATTGATCTCATTTTTTATGTGTGTTTGTGTTTGTGTTACATATTATATAAGAGTTGAAGAACATTTTTATATTCCTATGATGATACCTGTTATGCTAGTATACATGTGTTTATTTAATTTGATTCTAGCATGTTTAGTTTAATTTTACTTTCTACTACAAGTTTTCTAGCCTAATAAATAATTATAGTTGTTTTTTATAAAGATTTGTGGTAGATAGAATTTATAAACAGTTTTTCTTCCTACTTATATTTTTTGCACTAAGTGCTATACAAGTTAAAAATCAATTTTGAGGGTAGGAAGAAAAATAGATTTTAAAGCTAATATACTTCCTTTTAGTTTAATATTATTGCAAGCATGTTTTAGGCTAAAATTACTTTCTCTTACAGTCATTCTATCCTGATTATGCATGTATATGAATTTGATAGGATGTTGTAGTAGCTAGTATATTCAATTACTTTTTCTTCCTGCTAGATTTTATGAAATTAAGTGTAAAATATTTAAAAATGCAAGTTTGGGGGAAAAGAAAATTTTATTTTGAAAAGAAGTTTGAAAATAACTAAACTAAATTTTATTTGTCCTTAATTAACTATATATTTAAAATTAATTTAAAATGACCTTAGAATTGGAGTTTAACTTTAAATGATTATATTTATGTTTGTAAATATAATGGTAAATTTAAGTAAATTTTTTTAGTAATGAAGATTAATTCTAAAGTTAAAGATATTTGGTATGAAATGATAAGATTATGTTTTTCTATTTGAAGTAAAGGAAATTGTATTTTTGAATTATTGAGAATTTTAGAGTTTCATGTAAGAAGAAAAGAATGAAATTTTATGAAAAATCATAAACTAATATGAATTTATAAAGTGAAGAAAGGTAATGAGTTTTGACTTTAAGAAAAGAATAGTGATGTTCAAAATTAATAAAAGTCTATCCAAATATAGTAATCCTCACTTGAAAAAAAAGAAAAAAAAAAGAGAAAAAGAAAAGAAAACTGAGTGAGGAGAAGCTTGAGGAGATGATAATAAAAAATTGGCTTTACTTGAATCAACTTAAGGAAAATACTTTATTATATTTTCCAAACTTGTATTGGAGTATTGGTAGCATTAGTAGTAAAGTTTTCATGGAGTTCTTTTTCATATGAATGTTCTAAGTATCCTTGATATGATAAGTAGCAATTCTTTTTGAAATGAATAGAGATTCAAAAATCGGTAGCATTAGTAGTAAAGTTTTCATGGAGTTCTTTTTCATATGAATGTTCTAAGTATCCTTGATATGATAAGTAGCAATTCTTTTTGAAATGAATAGAGATTCAAAAATCTTAAATTTGATTACTAAGTACTCTTAGACTTAGAGTTTGAATCTAAGTTATTAAAAGTTTTTCTTAAATTTTACTATTTTAATTATTAAACCAAAGTATAGAAGTTTATTCTACCATTAGTCGTAACTTTTATGTAGTAAATGTGTTACTTGAGGACAAGTAACATTTAAATTTGGGAAACTTTGATACGTCTAAAAAAGGTTCAATTTTTCATATGCTTTTAATGCCTATATTTAATGATTTTCAATGATATTACACTTTAAAGGAAGGTATTTTGCATATTTTTGATTCTAAGGACAAGAAATGGAGTTTTCGAGAAAAAGAAGCAAAAATAGTGCAATTTGGAACAGAAACGAGCAAGAAAGAAAATTTTATCCTGACACATATTGATATATCTTTCTATGCTTAATCTCATTTATAATTTTTACACATTTTTTAATGAAATTACACTTTAAAGAAAGATTATTATTATACTTATTTTATAGGTTTATCTGTTAGGAACACAATGCAACTGAAACGGGGTGAAACGGAGCTAAAACGGAGCAAAACGGTGGAGCTGCTGCAAGGTGGCGCCGACGGTGTTGCGCTGGGTGGGTGCTGACAAGACCAGAGCCAGCGCCGGTAGCACCAGATAGCAGAAAACAATGTCAAAATAGTGTCGATAGTGCCTGGAACGGTTTAGACGATATCCTAGGCAAATTTCTAGAATATTCAATATATTTGGACGCTTTTTGGAGGGTTGCTTGAGGCATCTCTTGGGAAATTCGTTCCTACACTATAATAGAGTGTGTTTATGTCAGAAAATGTGGTGTGTGTGAGTGGAAAATCAAGGAGAATGTTTAGAGATCTTAGAGTAGGAGTAGAAATGTAGATTTCTACCTTTTTGGAGAAATTGGTGAGAGGATTTTGAGAGAAAGGATTTTGAGAGAATTTGAGAGAATATATAAGGGAATGTTCTAGCATTGCATGGATCAGCGGGAGACTTTGTGGGAGAGATTTTTATCTTTCATTCAAGGTTAAAAAGCTAATTATTACGTTCTTAATTATCTTATGATTTTGTAAATACTTATCTAGTGGATTTGCTTTGATGAAGTGATGTTTTCCATTGTGTTTTCTTCGTGCTTTATAATGTGTTTTTCTTACTCTTTCTTCTTATTAGGAAATAGTGGCATGAGAGAAATATGCCATTGTTTTCTTTTTACTTTTCATTTGCAATGAGTAGGATTCATGTTTAGGATTTTTTGATGCATGCTAGAAGATGTACATACTGGAAGAAGTTTTAATTTTAAATGTGATAGTTTTTACGTGCACTTCATTTATGTTACAATAAAGGCATGTTGTAGTGTTAAAATTCATTGTAATTGCATTAAGACTCGAGAGGGCAGTGTAATTCTCAACAAAGTGTAACCACATTTGATTTCATGAAAGAGTATTTCGTTCATAGAATTAAGTGCAAATAAATAAGGAAATATGAATTGTTGGGCATAGAATTAGAGATTTTAGGGTGACAGACTAAAATTCTCAATTTGGTCGTAGTTTTTAAGAACTAAAGCAAGAGTTAGCCATAAGGGGAAGGGAAGTGGGAGCTCTGGAGTGAGAGTCTATATCATTCCAGCCTAACCACAAATTTAGGGACTAAACCTGAGATTAGCCAATGATTTTCTATAACACTGAATCAGGATAGAGAATTAAAATTGCTCTTATTCGACACATACAATATTTAGTGCATCTAATTCCCTTTACATTATCCAAATCACTACATAAGAATAGTAGTTTTTAACAACTCTAAATTCTCTAAATCAATTCATCCAAAATTATGATTACATTTAACATTTGTATTTAGGAGTAATTGCTAGATATAATAATATTTTAATTGACATTCCTCTAAGGTCTGATAGTAGTAGACTAGAACTTTGACTAAGTACCTCTTACCTTGCTTCCCTATTGGATCGATATTCGGGACTTAATCAGAAAGTCCTATATTACTTGAAGTGATACTTGCACTTCCGTAGAACCCATAGTATGTGAACTACTTTCTATATTTTATAATATTTTAATTTCTGTATATTATCCACTAAATATAAATTGGGTCAAGTTTTTGGCCATATTTTGAAAGTTAAATTACTGTATAAGAATGGGTCAAGTCATGTTTTTGGAACCATCTCAAGGGAATTGAATAGACATAAAACACGCACAAAAACAACACACGCTTGGGGCGCATCATCTCTCTACAGTATTTTCCTAGTATGAATTTGGCCCACAATGAATCTTTTTACCTGAATTTTATCCAGATCATACAAAGATTTACTTGTTGCAGCTATTCCAAACTTTTGAAGCCAAGAACCCAAGCTAGAGTGGGTTTAGCAACATTTTGCCAACTAGCCCAGTGAAATTATTGTGTTTGCCTTGACCACAAGAACCTATTGAAAACCCTTTCCATTTGCAGTTGAGTGCTTTTCTTCATGGTGGTCATTTGTAGAATATAAGAGGGGAAAGTGGTAAGGATACTCTTAAGCAAGGTAATTCTGCCTCCACTTGAAATAAAGGAGTGGGTCCAGCTTGAAAACTGATCAGCTAGCTTCCCCAAAACCTCTTCAAATTGTATCTGTTTGATTCTTCCTTTAATGAGTAGAACACCGAGATATTTGAGAGGAATAAGTGCTTCAAAGAAGTTGGTAAAGTGAAGGATCCAATTCTTAGTGCTGGGGGAGATTTTTCTACTGAAAATCAAATAACATTTGCCAGTATTGAACTGCAGTCCACAATGCAGTTGGAATAATTGGAGACAATTTGAGACTTTTTTAACTACATTTTTATTAGCTCTAGAGAAAATCATTATGTCATTATGTCATCAGCATACATCAGCATAAACCAAATGTGATATAACCAAATTGGGTCTATGATGGTACCACAAGAGAGTGGAAGAGCTGTGGCTAGAGATTACTCATTTTAAAGATGATACAACTTTTTGATTGATTTAGGTTGTCAAACCCCAACATATATATCCATAGAAAAAAAAATTTGTTATTCTAAAACATATGGTCTGAAGAGCATTTAAAAGCATAGAACCTAATTCGTTTGTGTTCACATATCCAATACCTAAACATTATTTATATATTTGTACCACAAATCTTTCATATCACATAAAAAAGTGTCACTTTTTAAATTTTAAAATGCTAAATACAACTTTTTCATACATAAATAAGATGGTCTTTATGTAAAAGTTAAAGTTTAGAAGTTAGATATGTAAATACATATGAATTGAGTGGTATGTACATTAATCTTCAAAATATAAATTATTTGAAAACTTGAAAAGCTTAATAATCATAAATCCAAATCAATCATTCGCAACTGAAATAATACCTACAGGCACAATCTCTGGCACCAAAAAATCTACCAGAAATTTAACAAAATCCAAAGGCTATGCCGCTGGTAATTAATAAGGCCAAATTGCAATGCAGTTATGCACGCAGGCCTAAAGGAACTTGTTATGGTATGACTCATATATCATATCGGGACAGACGCTGGATCGAAGCGGAGCAGAGCGGAGCGGAAGAATCTGTCCAAATTGGGAAGTTACGTGGGTTGGGGTGCGGGGGCAAAGCCCCGCGGTTTGGTACAGGGGTAATGTTGTAATTACATATTGTGTCTATGTTTACTCCTGGGGTTATAAATAGACATGTTAGTAACCCCAGGAGGTATTCTCTATTTTGTAACCCTTTTCTGAATATTGAAAGGAACTCGCCGCTCTGCTCCCGAGGATGTAGGCATCTTTGCCGAACCTCGTTAAATCTTTGTGTTCTTCTGGATTTGTGTCGATTACTGTTTTTCTTCGCCCTAATTTTCTCAACAAGTTGTATCAGAGCCTGGTTCGAGGGCAGAGAAGAAAACTGCAGCGGCGCATGAAGTAAGAAGAACAATTTGGGGATTTTGGAAGAGATCTGCGTGGCTACGGTTCAAAATCGAGGTATTTCGGCCCACGACGCAGATTTGAAGGAGGAGTTCCTGAACTCGTGATTCGCTCGACCAGGGACAAGCGACGAGTGGGACGGAGGACGGCGGGTTCTTCGGCTGAACAGCGCGAAGGAGGTTTGCGGCAGATTTTGCACGACGCAGGCAGAGGGTTTCGCGCGAAGCGGGTTTGGATCGGGGG
>NW_018242500.1:276973-278267 GCF_001263595.1 Phalaenopsis equestris
GGGCTGAAGATGCAAGAAGGTTCTGATCTGGCGCAACACGTGAATGACTTCAATCTTGATGTGAGTATTGAGAATGAAGATCGAGCAATGATTCTTTTATGTTCGTTGCCCGCTTCCTATGAACACCTGGTGACTACTCTGACATATGGGAAAGAGACTATCAAAGTTGATGAGATTACTGCAGCGTTGTTGGCTCACAACCAGCGGAAGCAGAATGCAGGGGGAAGCTCTCACGGAGATAGTTTATATGTTAAGGGTAAGCAGGATCGTGGAAGGAAGAAAGAGAAGGAGAGTTCTGGAAGGCGAAATTCCAGATCAAAGTCTAGAGGCAAAAAGGAAATTCATTGCTACAAGTGCAAGGAGCCAGGTCATATGAAGAGAGATTGTCCAAAGCTGAAGAAGCAGACTGGGGAGAAAAGTGATACTTCATCGAAGTCCGTAAATGTGGTGCAGAATGAAAATTCAGATTGCAGTGATGGCGATATGCTCTCAGTTTCATCAACTCAGTTCACGGATGCATGGATTCTGGATTCAGGGTGTTCTTATCACATAACACCTAACAGAGAGTGGTTTACTTCATACAGGTCAACTAATTCTGGCTCAGTCTATTTGGGTGATGATAGATGCTGCAATATAGTTGGTATTGGAGAAGTCAGAATTCAGATGTATGATGGCACAGTTAGAACGTTATGTGATGTCAGACATATTCCAGATCTGAAGAAGAATTTGATTTCCTTGGGCACTCTACACAGAAATGGTTTTATTCCTAAGGCTGATGAGGATAGGGAAACCATCAGAATTGTTAAGGGTGCACTGACGGTGATGAAAGGAAAGTTGACTGCAGGTAATATCTACAGACTGTTAGGGAGTACAGTTATAGGTGGAGTTCATTCTGTGGAGTCGGATAATGTCAGTACAAAGTTATGGCATATGCGTCTAGGTCATCTCAGTGAGCGTGGGATGACAGAATTGCATAGAAGAAATCTGCTGCATGGGGTTAAAAGCTGCAAGCTCAATCTTTGTAAGTTTTGTATTCTTGGAAAACAGACTAGAGTCAGTTTTATGACTGGAAAGCACAAAACTGAAGGAATTCTTGATTATGTGCATTCTGATGTATGGGGCCCTACTAGGGAGTTGTCATTGGGAGGATCTCAGTATTTCGTTACCTTCATTGATGATTTCTCCAGGAAAGTTTGGCTGAAGTTTTCTCTAAATTCAAGCTGTGGAAAGCTGAGGTGGAGAACCAAACTGGCAGAAAGATCAAGTATTTGAGGTCCGATAATGGCACAGAGTA
>NW_018242500.1:279774-300596 GCF_001263595.1 Phalaenopsis equestris
GATTTTCAGGTATCTGAAGGGTACTGTAGGACATGGACTTATTTTTGGCAGTCAGAAGAATGATCCTTCCGTTGTGGGGTATGGTGAGTCAGACTATGCAGGTGATTTGGATGGCAGAAGGTCTACAACTGGGTATGTGTTTACTCTTGGTGGAGGGCCTATATGTTGGAAATCAACAATTCAGTCTATTGTGGCATTATCTACAACTGAAGCAGAGTATATGGAAGTAGCTGAAGCTGCTAAAGAAGCCTTATGGCTTGCTGGGCTAGTAAAGGAACTGGGCATTGATCAAGGTGGAGTTCAGTTGCATTGTGATAGTCAGAGTGCTATTTATCTGGCTAAGAACCAGGTGTACCATGCGAGAACCAAGCACATTGATGTCAGGTATCACAAGATCAGAGAGTTGATTGCTTCTGGGGAGATACTGTTGCAAAAGGTTCATACTGATGAGAATGCAGCTGATATGTTGACCAAGCCAGTTACTATCAACAAGTTTTTGCATTGCTTGGACTTGTTGAATGTTTGCAGTTGCTAGAGAAGCATGGTGACCCAACCCACGGTAGTGCAGTTGTAACTCCCAGGCATTTTTCTCCTAAGGGGTTGGATATTCGCCAAGGTGGAGATTTGTTATGGTATGGCTCATATACCATATCGGGACAGACGATGGATCGAAGCGGAGCAGAGCGGAGCGGAAGAATCTGTCCAAATTGGGAAGTTACATGGGTTGGGGTGCGGGGGCAAAGCCCCGCAGTTTGGTACAGGGGTAATGTTGTAATTACATATTGTGTCTATGTTTACTCATGGGGTTATAAATAGGCATGTTAGTAACCCCAGGAGGTATTCTCTATTCTGTAATCCTTTTCTGAATATTGAAAGGAACTCGCCGCTCTGCTCCCGAGGACGTAGGCATCTTTGCCGAACCTCGTTAAATCTTTGTGTTCTTCTGGATTTGTGTCGATTACTGTTTTTCTTCGCCCTAATTTTCTCAACAGAACTTAATTTTTGGCTTGCCCGCCAGTCCCTAATGGAAAAATTTACATGCATACCACTCAATTCATATGTATTAATATATCAAACACTTAAATTTTAATTTTTACAAACATGTGTGGTATATATATTTATCTATATATATAATCTTGTCTTGGCTTAAAAAGCAGTATTTCACTTTTAAAATGTTAAAACAATGAAGTTATTGATATGATATAAACGATTTGGACGATGATGGAATTTACAGCAAAGGTTGAAAATCTGTTTTCATGTCGATCGTTACTCTCAGCTCAAAATATATCAACTAGCTCTGAATCTGTCTCATAGTTAAAAGTGATTCAGTTTCAAGCTAAGCTCGAAGCCTTGATTGAAAAGACAAAAATCGATCATTTAATACCTTTATTTATCTCATCTATACAATTGCGTTATTTTAATTTTGATTACATACTATAGTTAAGCTTTTGTGACGGCTCCAGTTAACAAAAGTTAGCATAAAAGTGGCTAAAACAGGATTCATTGGTATAACCATTGTTATCGGTAATAAGCTCCTCGCAATCAGCTCTAGCAAAGCTGACCATCTTGCCCATTGCTTTCACGGCCTGCATGAGAGTGAGAGCAGTCGTTCTTTGCGGCCAATTTTACTCCCAGTTTTAGCCACTGGCAATTCTCTTTGTTTGTGTTAAGTAATGAGATTTGAATTTTCTCACGCACTTCCTCTTCAGCCGCCCCACTTTTCCTGTTCTTCGCTAGTTGGAGACGGATGATTCGAGTAAGATTTTAATTATTTTCAGGTTAAGTTTAAATTTGATTGATTAATTAATTTTGGGCTATGATTTGAGCACAAATTTACTGGTTTAAAAAAATTTACCCTATTTATTATGAAAAAAAAAAGCGTATGAGTTAAGATATTTATTAAAATAAGTAGAAAATAAAATTTAAAGGGGAAAAAACAATAAATCATTTCATATAAGATATATATATATATATATATATATATATCATTTTAAGAATCTTTGTATGTGTTTAAAATGAGGACGGAATCAAAATTTATTCATTAATTCATCAAGCTGAACTTACAAGTTGATTATTCAATTAGTTTAAAAGTCCATTTTGGAGGTTTAAATTTTGAGAAAGTGTAATTGTAAATTAATATGAGAAAAAAAAATAATTTGAAAGCTGTTATTGAATAATATAAATATTTTATTTAGAAAATAATAATTTTTCTTTATTTTTATGTTTTGAACAAATTTAAGTATAAATTTCACATGACACACATATGAAAGCTGCTCAGACGAGAAATCATCGGGTTATACGGCTCGAGACGTCAGATTTGGCATTTATTTCTGTACATGCGCTGTCAACGGGCGTGGCAATGTAGTGGTTGTTTGGCATGAGAAGTTGCGTAAAGGCCCAGAGTGGGAAACAAGAATCCCTCGGTTGAAGTGACCATGAAGGCGGCTGATGTGGTTTCATGCAAATAAACCTCGTCTTTCCCCACTTCCAAGGACCACCGCAGAATGTGAGCAGCGGTCCAAAATGGGCGTTAGTTGTGGTTTAGCCCTTGATTAACCACTATTATTTATTGATTGATTTAAACAACAGTGCCCGCGTTGGATTCGTGCGGCTTTCCAAAAGAAAAAATGTATTTAAATTTCGGCCCATGCATTATCCTTAAAATAAAAAATCTAAATATATAAATATTAAGAGCAAATTATAAATCATTATATATAAATTTAAAGTATATATATTTAATTTCCTTAATATTCTTTTTCATATTAGAATAATTTTCTACTTTATATGCAGTTTTGACATGTGAGTTTTCAATTTCAAAATATGTTAATTGAAATATTTAATATATTGAATCTTTATTAAGCTTTACTGAAATATAATCTAAAATTAAATATTTGCCTAAATTTTAAAAAATTATCATTATATGTGCATATCAGATATGCATCTGCATAAATCTCGAGAAATTCTAACGGATAAAAAATATAAATGAGTTTGGCTAAATAGGGCCCACACACGAAAGAGCAGGGGCCCACAGGTGGAAGAATAAGGGCTCACAGGCAGGAGAACATGGGCGCACCAGCGAAAGACGACGGGCACACCGGTGACAGTCTAAAGGTTCATTAGCAGAAGTGTAAAGATCCATTGTCAGAAGAATATTTGTTCGCCATCAGAATACTAAAAGACCTACCTGGCCAGGTGTAGCCCCATTGATTTGGGATAAGAGGCAGACTGTCAGCCATTCCAACCAAAGACTAAGGGTCCGTTTGGGTCAGCTTATTTGGTGTGGTGGCATTTTGAAAACACATCTGGCTCGTTTGGGTAAACTGCGTTTTGACAGCTTATGTGTTTTGAAAACACTAAAAACAGTGTTTTCACACCGCGCCTATCTAGCTACGACGGAAGCATTCTAACAGCGGTTTGGAATTTCCAAAACAAATAAAAATTTGTAATATCCATCGCATCTAACTTATTAGCAGATTATATTTAGTCAGCTTATCAACAGATTATTCAATAAGCTGCAGCTGCCCCCAAATAGACCTTAACGCTAATCAAGCCAAGCTGACATCAATCTGTCTCTCACCATAAAGCAAATTATGGGAAGAATTCAACATTGCTAACTATCTTAAAGGAGCTCTGGAGATCCCAGATATGGGGTCGAGAACTTTGTCAAATGCCTATACATGTAAAGTATCATGTTACATCCCCTTTAAAGTAGGGATAGACATGCCATTTCATACATTTTACCCCTTTCTCTATAAATAAGGGGACCATTTCTTGTGAATTGACTAATCAACAATGTAATTATTGTTCATTATCGTGCACTTCCCCCTCTGTCTGTCTGTCTCTCTCTCTCTCCGTCCTCTCTCTTTCTCTCTCTTTCGCCTATCTTGCACGCTCTTACTTTGGTGTGACTCCAAGACAGTTCTATATCTTAAACTGTGATTCAGTGTTGATCATACCAAAGATAAGAAGAGGAGTAATATGATACCACAATATGATGTACTTGTATTGTGTATATCTTATTTAATTTCAGCCCCAGTCAATGGTGCCAAAAACTTGATACTACAATTTGATGTACTTGCTTTGTGTAAACCTTCTTTAATTTCAATCTCCAGCAAAAGCGCCAAAAACTTGACCCCCTTTCTTGCTGATAATATTATTTTATGATTTTATAGAGGCTACTCTTAGTGACGTAACTATTACATTTTCTATTTATTGATTTCAAAGCTTCACTTGGATTGAAATGCTAGTGCACATATTGCTCAAGTAATATAGAATTTTCTTTTAAAACCCCAGTAGCAATACCACATGGAAGGTGAAAACTCTTTTATTAACACAGTTAAACTTTACTTGAACTCGAGACAATTATCTAGGGAATAATGTCACAATTTTTTTGTGTAAAAAGAAGTAATTAATTCTCACTTATTTAATTTCACAACTTAAAGAAAACACAGTCTTTTTAAACTAATTTTACCTCGAAGAGTTCAGATTATATGAAAGTTTTTCCCTTACAATGAGATAATAATTTATGTAGGAATCAATTTTTTAAAGGTTTAGCTGTAGTTTTGTGACCAACAGAAGCACATCCATTCGTTGCCCTCTTCCAAGTGCATAAAGAACATCGGTTGACCTAGAGTTAAGTTCCTAAATCATGGGTTATAATGGATAGGTTCTAATATATCACTCTAGATTGCCCACTATGTCATATTTTTGGACTAACCTGACCTTAAGTTCCAATCTCTAAATCAAATTGGTTAAGGTTTTAGCCTGTCACCCTAGAATCACTAATTTACACCCATCAGAACTTTTCTCCTTATCTATTTGCACTAAAATATGAACTACCTTATCACCCACTCGATTAATGTGAATCTTACTATTTGAGGAATACATTACCTTCCCGGGTCATTATGGATTCACAAAAATATTTAACATACCAATTGGCCAGATTGAATGTGTAAATTAAGCACAAAGTAAGGATTCATCACTAATATGAAATTAGAGAATTCTTAAACAATTCTAATCCTACGCATGATCATTTTTTATTGCAAGGAGATACATAAAGAAAACTACTCAGACTTCATTGGGTTAACACAACAAAACATAATTTATATTAAAATTCATATTTACACAAAAAAACATAAATCAAACAAAAATATAAAGTACTTATCTTATACTTCATCTTAAGCAAATCCTCTGAAGTTCCTTTGATGAATAATTCCCAACTCTCGTTACAATTTCACTCCATGAGACATACAAAAACATACAACAAAAGACTCTCACAACAAATAGACTCCACCACACACCACGACCACTACTAAAAGACTCACCCTTTTGGCCTCTCACGATTCCTTTTATGATAAATCTCAAAATCACCAAAAGTCACTTCAGTTTCCCCTTAAAAATTCATCCAATTCTAATGCATAATAATTAAAATTGATTTTGGCGTTGTTAACCTCACCTTTGGTTGAGGTCTAGTTTCTTCTTTAGAAGCCTAGGATCTAGCCATAGGACTTTCCTGCTAACTGTCCTAGAGGACTAGAGATGGAAACCCAAAAAATAGATATTCTAAACTCTTCTTTGCTCATCATGAAGCTCCACATGTTGGTTCTAACCTCTAGCTCTTTGTAGGTGGGACCAACATGGGGAAGCTCAAGAGGAGTCCCCATAGGACTGTTTGGCCTTCGAGTTAACCCAAGGTGGTGTGGTCTTGGTTAGGTCTATACATAAACACTTGAATTTGCCCTCATAACCTAAATCCTTAGCCAAACATGCCTAGCTTGATCCCTTACTCAATTTGAAACTCATGTGGATGGTCCCTAAACTATTAGCCCTGAGCTAGGGTTTGGCTAAGACCAGCACATGGAGGATCCATAAGGAGAGTTCCCTTAGCCTCATGGCTCAAATTGGGTGACCTCATGATTAACATCTTAAATCAATCCCAATTTTACCAAATTCCTAGTTTTTACCCTTCTTGGTGTCAGCTTCACCAAATTACCAAAATACCCTTCAAACCCAGGGAGCCTAATTTGACCAATTTGACCCGTTTTGACCAAAATCCCCAAATTACCGGCAAATGCCTAAATTGCCCAAATAACCCCCAATTTCCACCAAATTGATCCCAATTTTTCCTAATTTCAATTCCAAACTCAATTTCATCATCCCCAGTCACAATTAAAACCAAATCCAAGCCCAATTGAACCCAATTTTAAGCCGAATCTAAAATCTCCAATTTAGTTATACCCTAAATTCCTCAAAATTGAATCGCATGATGAAAACAATTTCCCCAAATTTGAATTCTTAATTCTTCATAAAACTTCCCTAAATCAGTGTGAACAATTAATTAACCCAAATTTGAACTCAAAGCTCACCAAAATCTACATTAAGCCAAAAATGCCAATTTTGACCAAAAGCTCAAATTCCATCAAATTGAACCTCCTAACTCCATAATTTACACTCAGTTGATATCCAAAACTTTTCATAACAATCTTTTCGGCCAATATGAACCATCAATTGACCAAAGACCAACTCTAGCGAAATCCAAAATCAAGTCTAACCCAAATACCCCAAAATTGACCATGTGGCCAAATTCCACCAAATTGACCTTCCCAATCAATTCAAAATCACCCAATTCATTTTCCAAACATCTCATGACAATCAAATCCATCAATTTGATCAATCACTTGGCCCAAATCTTGACCCAAACCTGACCTAGTCCCAAGTTCAAACTAAAATCCTAATTTTGAACCTAAGCCCTAGTTTGACTTAAATCATATGCATTAGCCAACCAAACCCTTCTCCTGCCTTGGTTAGCCACCTAGGATGCTAATCAAATCAGCCAAGGCCCAAGAATTAAGTCGTTGACTAAGGGCCCCCAAATTAAGGAGATATGGCCCCCACCCATTTTGACTAAACTCTTCACCCCATGCAATCAACCATCAAACAACCACTATAATCACAACTAAGTCTTCCTTAACCCAACTTGAACCACCTAGCCACCACCCCACCTCTAGCCAACCACCCTAGTCACCAGAAAGCACAAATATTAGGGGACTCCCCCTCCCCCCTTTCAACCAAAAATTGAACCCATCCACTGTGGTACTTCCCCATTAGTTGCTTGCACCGCTTAGCCCTCCACCTCAACCTTCTTTCACCAAACAATCAGATCCAAAGTCCCTCCCCTTAGCCATGGCTATGAGAAGCCCTATTTTCGGCCAACTTCTAAGTGTTTTCAATTTCTTGGGGAAATTATGCTAAAATCTCTTCAGAGCTTCTTTTGACTTTCCTAACCATAAGCCAACCATCTTTAGCTACTCTCTGCCCCTGCTTGAGTTCAATTTTGAACTCTAAATCTAGGGCTTTTTCTTTCACTCCACCAAACTCTACCAAACTCTAAATTAAGCCACTCTAAAGCTTCCTCAGACCAAACAAGGAAGTTCCCCAAAATCCCCCTTTGCTGAGCCCTTTAACCTATCTCTAGACCAAGACTGCACCACCATTCAAATGAAATTGTACTTGGAGCTTACACCAGAGTAAAGTGACACTATGAGGAGGTTTGTTGGACTCCACTTAAGCTTCCACAATCACCCAATCGAGGCCTCACCTCTTGGGCAAAGGTATATATCAAAAACACTAATAATGCCTTCAGTTTCAACAATTGTGAAGAGAACAAGTATACCATACACATGCAACCATGTAGATATGTTTTTCTCGACTAGATGAAGGTGTAAGAACAAACCATGAGTTATTTGGTTGAGGATCAAGCGAGATCGATGCATTTTATTATGGATGGTCCTTTGCTTGAGACGATCGGGGACGATGAACAGATGTTCTTCATTTCTGCATGTATCAAATGTAGGGCCAGGAACATGTCAGATGAAGGATGGAACAATAAAGTGTAGAAGTGTGGCAGTTGAGTCTGATGGTGACATCCAGGAGCGCGGCAACACGCAATCTTTAGAGCGCCAAAGGATGATGCAGTGGCTTACTCGGATAAGTAAAAAAATTAAGGGATTTATTATTTATTTTAATTATATAAATTAAAAAATCTACATCTTTGTGTAGAAAATAACACAAATAAAATAAAAATACCTCGTTGCTCAGTGAACAGAGGAGAACAATGTGGAGTAAAAATAAAAATTATTTGATGTGTCATTGATTCTTAATTAATTAAATACTCTCTGAAGCCTTTTAATTTTAATCAATTATATAATAATCACCATCACTTGAAATTTTAGGGGTTGATTCCTAATTTTAATAGGGATGTTCTCTAATTTTTCGAAAGTCAGAGAGCTTCTCTATCTTTGAAACACTAATTCTCAAGCTCAAATAGAAATGTTTGCTTAAATTAATTATATAAATTAAAATACTAATAAAAAAATATGGGATTTATTTTGGTAGGTTTCCTATGGTCAGAGGGCTCTTGGAAAAATGTAATTTAAGTGTCAATATTTATGTACAATAATATAGTTAATTAAAACCTAAAACCCACTAAAATTAAAAGAGATAAAATATGATGCATAAATTAACAAAAATCATTCCACACTATAATTCATAATCATAATAACTCACTGTAAAAATTAGAAATTTATTTTTTTTAGTTTGAGCATTGAAGTTTATTTTCTAAGTAAAAATGATATTTTGGCATTAAAATTTTTTTAATAAATTAATTATAATTAGGAAAACTATGAAAAGTAGTTTTTTAGGTTCCTTGTAATTAGGGGCACTTAGAAAAAATAAAAATGATACTAAAATAAGTAGTTCATTTTTAGCTATATTTTAAATCAAAAATAATTTTAAAAATGATTAAAATTTTAAGAAATATGAAAATGCCCAAATTTATTTATAGTTATTCCGTGATCACTTAAGGCCCTTTAAAATTTTTTTTTTTTTTTTTTAGTTAGAAAATTTTTAAGTGCCAAAAATGTATTTTTCTTAATTTTCCATTAAAATATTATATTCAGTTAAATTAAATTTGTAAAAATGAAAAGTTTTCTTCTCCGAGTTGTCTAGGCTTAAGGAAATTTAATAAAAACATTAAAGGAAATTGTTGAAATTAAACATAATTTCTATTTAATTAAATCACTAAAATAAATAAATAATTATAATAATTAATATATAATTTCAAAAATCATGAAACTTTGTCCAAGTGGTCCTCTGACCTGGGTAAACCTCCAAATAGTTTTCCATGAACAAAAAAATTACTTTGATTTGTTAGATAAATTAAAATTGAAACTTTTATTTTCTGAGTAAAAAATAATTATATAAATTAAATAAAAATTGAATGAATCACATTTTCTCCTCTGATATACTAATTGACCCATGAGTGGGGCACCATACAAATTTCAAAGTCATTTGAGTTATGTTTGATGAGTTATGAAGGGGAGAGATCTAGAGGCAAAATGATAATTATAGATTTTGATGCACTAATTAAATTTAGGATTAACCAAGGGCTAAATCGGTAATTTTGATCACAATAACTTTTTTGATGTTTGATATATACTAGGTCAAAAGGTTGAAACCAATTTTCCACGTTTTCATGATAAGGGTATAACTATAATTTCATAAATTATTATGACTTGGAAGTCGATCTAGTTGGACGATACTAAAGTAGTGGGCTTAAGTTAGGAGGAAAATAATTCACTCAGTTGAAGCCCCTAAGTGGTGATAGCATGATCTCTTGATAGGAATAGATTCCACTTATATGAAATATTTTGATTATTGCAAATTTACCTATGAAAATTGTTAAGAGCTTAGTATTGAGATAGGCTCGATAGTTGAACTTATTTAATAAGATTTAGAAAAGATAATATCTGATAATTAAAATTTATAAAACACTACAAGGCCAGTTTTAGCGGTGAGTACATGGTTTTTAAGGACCGAACCTTGCCTTAGGGGCATCGTTTTACATAACTCTTAAGTAAAATATCAAGTGAGTATTTGAAGTAATCTTCTCATGAGATAACTAAAATATCAGGTTCATTGAGCATAGGATATATTAATTCATTGAAACTAAATTTAAAAATTGGGATGATGAATTGAATAATATAATAGGCTCAAATGAACTCAAAAAATTTCAAAAGGATTTAAAGGTTGTTAAGGATTGTTCCCCAAAAGAATTTATGAACTTTTGGATATTTTGAAGGACAATTAGACTTGTTGTATTTTGTTCCAAAAAAATTATCCATTAAAACCTTAAGAGGCTCATCAAGTCATAACCTGAGGTTTTGTAGCTACACCATCATTTGGTCTTCTTGTTCATATAATTTATTTAAATTTCTTGCAAAATTACATGTATGTTGCAACTTCTAACATTTCAGCCAGAGCAACGAGAAGATGACAGATATGCTTTTACAAAATTATTTATTTTTTATCGTTTATTTTACTTTAAATTACTACTGCTTCTACATACCATGCTTGCTTAGATGATAAAATGAAAACTTTTCAAAATTAATTAATAATTTTCAAAATTAAATTAAACCCTTTCAAAAGTAACAATAAATCCTTTGATATGCAACTTCATAACACTTTCTTTTGAATTTATGAGAGTCCCTTGGATGAGGTAAGCCACAGTGGCTAACGAGATCTTTCTAGTTTAAATGGGTTTAAGCTAATAAATATGATACCACAATTTGATTAAGAAAATAGTCGTACCAGAATGTGGGAGCCATGGGAACCTAATCGGTGTCACTCCAATCAAGTTTAACCCCCTCCCCCCATTTTAAACTCAACTTGTCATTTAAACTTTTAGACTTTAGAACTGCTATTTCATTGAGGAGCCTGGAGCTAACTCAGTGGGTAGCAATCTACAGCAGCACGAGGATCTACAATAGTACATCTCTTTTTTAGAATTAAAAAACAAGCCATAGGACTTTGAGGTTGTCCACCTGGTACGACATAAATCCTCAAATATTTTTTTAGGCCTTTGCCTGATCATGTCATGCAATCTAAGACCTAAATTGTTTTAGGACTATGAGATTGTCATTCATTAGTAAAAAAGTCCTTCTATTATTCAGGCTATTTGTGCGACTGTCTCACACAAATGTAAGCCTTAACTAAATAAAATTGGCAGGATAAAAGATGAAATTGAAGCCAAAATATAGGATAGCATGGGAAGTCATTGAGGTTCTCCACAAAATCTATGATGACCCCTAGTTTTCTCCCTTTTGATTTCAAAATAAATATTCTAAAATTGAGCTTTTCCCATTTGACACTCCTTATTCTGATCATTGAAAAGTCCTATCCGTTGGAATTCTTGAAGACAACATTTTTTTATCTGAATCGAGAGTTTTCTTAAGTGATTTAGATGTAATTGACTATAGAGGTTTGCCTCTATAGGGAGCTTAAAGAATTAAGGTACTATAAACCCTATCTAATCTTCCATATTAGGTAAAGGAATTTGTCGGCTTACTTAAATGATTTAAAGACCAAATAGATGTCATAAATTTTTTAGTTTATTTAATCGAGCCTTGCTACTAAGTGGTATGTCTATTCTCAGAATAGGCATGTCACTTATAGTGTTGTGCTCATTTATTTAAAATATTATCTATATGGGATCAGTTCGGTCTTGTATATTCAAAACATAAACAAATTTCTTTCAAAAACTACATATATATACAGAAATGGATCAAACATAACTGCGCCAATTTTATGGCGACTCCGCTGGGTATTGGCTCTACTCTTCATTATGATAAGAAAGTCTTGTCTTCACACATCGGTAATGTGTCCATGTCTCACATGGACCATATTACCCTTCTTTTGTTCAGATGCTTTGCTCATTTATTTCTTGGGCAAGTACAGTCAACTCTTTTGGATTCCAGGACAATCTATTTAATCACCTTTAAATAGGGAGGTTCAGGAGTACTTTAGGAATTTATCTTTTGAGTGGAGTTAGACCCCCAATAGGTGTGTTGGTGGACTACTTCTTCCTTGGCGATTTGCGTTGAGAAGTTGGTCCTGCACTAGGTCCTATACTTTGTCATTTCTTAATATCCTTCAGGTTCATATTGTTATTCTATGAATCAAGACAAGTTGTTACATCTCTTTATGCTCGTTTAATTTATTAATTGAAACTCTTAAATGCTATAAGCACAAATAAATAATAAAATTGAAAATTGAAAATAAGAAAGGTCGTGCCCAATCCATAAAATGACCTTTTTTATTTTTTAGTGTTCACACTGAAATTACAAAGTGATGGCTGATACTAACACTCAGGACTTTTTATTTGAAGATGCTACGATGGCGTTCCCAACTCTCACCTTCTTCTATAACTTGCTAACCAGTCACAATGACCTCAACACCACCTCCACAATAACATTTGGTGTCGGATTTGATGAACTTGAGGTTGTACTTGGAAAATCCCCATTTGTCATCATGATGGTTGCCACCTCAAAAGTATAAGAATCGTCTGTTAAGTTCAACTTGAACTGCCCCCATGATTTCCCTTCTTCTAAGAAGACGAAGATAACTGCCGCACTGACATTCGCTAAGTCTGTTGTTCCTATGCTTGTTCGCTCGAGAGTAGTGTTGACCTTACTTTTGGTTGAGGTCTAGTTTTTCCTCCTTAGTAGGCTAGGGTCTAGCCATAGGACTTTCTTGTTGACTATTCCTAGAGGACTAGAAAGGAACCCTCACCATTAGAAATTCTAAACTCCTCTTTGTTCAACTTGAAGTTCAACATATTGGTCCTAACCTCTAACACTTAGTAGGTGGGGCCAATATGGGGGAGGTCAAGGAGAGTTCCCATAGGATTGTTTGGTCATAGGGTTAGCCCTTTGGTGGTGTGGTCTTGGTTGCTCTCACACAGACACTTGCAGATTACACTTCCACTCACTTCCTTAAGCCCAAGCCTACCTAATTTTGAACCTTTGACCCTATTGGGAGACTCATGTAGATGGTCCCCTAGACCTTTAGCCCTGGGCTAGGGTTTAGCTAGGACTAGTACATGAAGGACCCAAAGCCGGGAATTTTATTGGTCCATGGCTCATGTAGGGCGATTGACTCCCCAATTTTACCAAAATACCAAACTTAGCTTTTTGCGCCCAAATTCACCAATTTTAACAAATTGCCCTTCAAATCCCAAAATTGGCAAAAATTCCCAAAATTACCCAAAATACCTAAATTTGTCCAAAAATCATCTCAAACCAACCAAATTGCCCAAAACTTTCTAAAATTTCCAAAATTACCAAAATACTCCTCATTTTGCCAAAATTACCAAAATACCCTTAGTGACTCAAATTATCCCAAGGCCTTCCAAATCACTTCAAATGTCTCCAAAATCAATTTGAACCACTAAGTTGAGCATAATTTGATCAATTTGACCTAGTTTAAACAAAAGCCCCAAATTGCCTTTAAAGGCCCAATTACTCCAATTCACCCCCAATGTCCACCAATTTGAACCCAAAATTCCCAAATTTTAATTTTAAACTCAAATTCATTTTGTATAAACTAGATTGAAACTAAATCCAAGCCCATTTGACCCACATTTTAGTTCAATTTTAACCCAAATAAAAAAACCCTAATTTGACCCAAAACCAAATTCTCACTCAATTGAACCTCAAATATATCTAATTGCCACAATTTTGAATCATAAACTCTTCCAAACACTCCCCCATATCAAATTGAGCCTTCACTTGGCCTTGTTCAAGCCCCAATTTTACTCGAGGTCAACTTGAACCAAAACCCCTAATTTTGCCCCAAATAGGTCATGTCCCCAAATTGAACCAAATTGAACTCCATAGCCCCAAAATTTCCATTCAATTTCTATCCAAAAATCTTAATGAAAATCCTTAAGACCAATTTGAACCATAAATTGAGCTATAACAAAACTCTATCTCAGCTAAACACAAGTCTTACCCAACACCACCAAAATTGACCAAAAGACCAAAATCCTTCAAATTGACCTTCCAAATCAATTCTAAATCACTCCAAATCTTTTCCAAACACTTTATGAAAATCATCTATATCATCTTCATCAATCAATTGAGTCCATTATTTTGGTTAGCCCAAGACAAACCCAACTTCATGCCACTTTGACCCAAATTGAACCCATGCACCAAATTTGATTAAGCCATGCAAAATTGATCAAACCAAAGCCTCTACAACCACCTTTTAGGCCATAGTGACCAGGTTGGACTCACCTAGTCCACCATACATGGGCTATGGACCAATGGTCACATGATTTAGGGGATTTCACCAAATTTTTGCCCTAAACTGAAATATATTTGCCATCATGCCTTACCATTAGTGTTTAACCATCAATAAGCAACCCCTAACCATTTTGAGCCTAGATGTGACTGAACTCTGGCCAACCACCACCTCAATCACCAGAAATAGCCAGCCCAAGAGAGCCCCAAATGGTCAAGACCTAAAATTAAACCTCCCTGAGCTGGCTAAGTCCCATTGAAAATTAGAGCTCTTCTTCCCTCCACCTCAGCAAGCTTTATCATCCAATTCTTAGCCTTGAGCTCCACCAGGCAGCCATGGATATAGATGGAGCTCTCCACAACCAAAATGGAGAGTGCTTGAAGCCTTGGAGAAACTCCACCAAAATATCACCGGACCCTCACCAAACCTTCCTAAGTTTAATCCCCTTGCTCTCAACCACTCACAGCCACTCCACAAAGCCAATTTCTTCACTAAAATTTTCCCCAAAACCAGGACTGATTTCTCCAGAGATCCACACTAAACAAAACTCCAATTAATTGTGCACACACCATCCCCTTATTGAGAGGAGTTGATTGCCCATAAAAGCCCCATCATAGAGAGCCTCTAGCATAGCCCTAGACCAACCCTTAAAATTGGCCTTAGTCTTCATAAATAGGAAATTCACCACAGCCCATGAATTCATTTGTAGGTTTGTTCAAAGCTACTATAACCATTTAATTGAGGCCTACTTTCTCAAACAAAGGTATTGAACTCTATACCCAAACTAAGCTTAAATTGATTCTCCATGCCCCAAACTAAGCTTAAATTGATTCTCCATGCGTATAAACTTTAATTCATAGCATTGAAACTGTATGGATGTGTTCTTCTTTAGTAGATGAAGGTTTAAGGAAAAACCCCATGTGATTTGGTTGAGTATCTAGAGAAATATTAAGATTTTAAGTTTAACAGTTTAAGAGTTAGGTTAATCGGGGATGATGACTGGAGGTCGTCTATTTCCGCGTTTAGGTAATGGATGGTCGTGATGGAGTAAGATATGAAGATGGAGTGGTACAACAGGATGACAAAGTGGCTATATGGCTAGCGACATCAAATGATGGAGTGCAGCATGGAAAGCTCAACGCATACGAGGAACCAATCAGTGCCGTGGGGTTTAAATAGAAAAAAGAGGCCTATTTCTAAATTATTTAAATACTATAACTATGAAAATCCATATCTTTCCATAGAAAAATCATAAAAATAATTTAAAAATACCCTCTTGGTCAATGAACAAAGGAGAATAATGTGGACCAAATATAAGAATTATTTGTTAACTCTTTGATTTTAAATTAATTAAATATTATTTGCAGTATTTCAATTCATTATGGCTAAGCATTTCTCACCATAGCTTGAAATTTTTAGAGTTTATTTCTCATGGCAAAGGCTGTGTCCTCTGATTTTTCCAAGGCTAGAGGACATCTTTGTGCTTCTAACTCTAATTTTCAAGCTAAAATGGTTGTGTTGGCTTAAATTAATCACATAGATTAAAATACCACTTAGAAAATTACTGGAAACCTTTAGTAGGTTTCTTGTCCTCTTCCGAAAATTTTTATAATAGTTTGAATAATTTTGTAATTTTTTTTAAATAAGTGTGAATATCTTATATTAATTTTTTAAGTTAAATTTTGATAAAAATTTGACAAAATCAATCCCACACTTTGCATAAAAATCATGTTAACTCACCATAAAAATTTGGAAATTATTTGATTAAGTTTAAGCATTAAGGTTGATTTTTAAAGAAACATTGTATTTTTGTACAAAAAGAATTATATTAAATTAAATACACTTAGAAAAATTATGAAAAGTGTTTTTGAGCTACATTTTAAATTAAAAATAATTAAAAAAAATTTAAAAATTCCAAAAATACAAAAATATTTCAAAATGTGCCTAATTGCTTAAAAATAAAATTTATAAAGGCTTGAAATGTATTTTGCTTTTTTTCCTCTTTAAAAATAATTATAGTAAGTAAATTAAAAATCATAAAAATATTAAAAAATTATTTCTCTAAGTTTTTTGAGCTTAGAGAGTTTGATAAAAATATAAAATTAATTTTTTGTAATTAAATTATATTTTTTGAATAATTAAAACATTCTTTGGAAGTTAATAAATAATTAAATTATAATTAAAATTTGATTTAGAAAATCATGGTATTTTGCCTAAGCTTTTTCTCTGACCTAAAGGAACCTCTAATAATTTTTCCCATGAACAAAATTTTACATTGATTGATTAAATAAATCAATATTGAAAATTATATTTTTCTAGGTTTATATAATTTTTGAAGTTAAATAAAAAATTTGAGAAAGCCTCATTTTCTCCTCTGATGTTTTAATTGCCCCATGGGCAAGGTACTCTAACATCTTTAAAGTCACTTGAATTATGCTTAAGAAGTTATGAGGTGAAGATCCCCAAGAGCAAAGTGATAATTTTAGATTAGTATGTATTAATCAAAATTTGGGATTAACCAAAGGGAAGAATGAGTAATTTTGATCCTAATGAATTTGCTTGGATGATTGAAACATAATGGGTAAAAGGTAAAAAGCAACTTGCCACCTTTTCATGATAAGAGTAAAATTGAAATTTTTAAATATCATAACTTGGAAGTTAATAAAAAATTAGATGGTTCTCAAGTGATGGGCTTAAGTTAGGGAGATGATATGTAACTTATTTTATGTCCATAATTAATGATGGTCTGATCTTTTAATCAAAATCCATATCACCTAAATTAAAATTTTATAAATTAAAATCACCTAAATTAAAATTTTAACATTTGTTAATTCTTTTTCCCATTAAAATTATTAAGGGCTTGTTAGTGCTCTAGGCTTGATATTTGAGTTCATTTAATGGGGTTTAGAAGGATAACATGATTGATGATAAACACTTCTAAGCACTATAAGCCTAACCTTAGTGTTGGGTACTGATCCCCAATAATTATAGTTGTGCAAAATTTATAAAGTTGACTCTGCTTTGCAACGGCACCAAAAAATTGATGTGTTATTTTATGAATAACAAATTTAAACAATTTATGTTGGGATTCTATGCAAGTATATGTATCGTTATCAAGTAATACAAGAATTTTTGTTTGAGCCCCAAATATTGATCCCATAAGGAAAGTTTAAATTCAAAATGATTAATTAACTAGGAAACTCACAACAAAAAAATAAAAATACTGTCACTAATTTTAAATATTTCAGGTACTATCAGAACTAAGTTATTAACTAATAGCAAAATTGTAATACAAAGTTAAACAATAATTAACAAACTATGTTTATGTGATAAAGTTATCTAATATGAAAAGTATGTTTCTCATATAATGAGTTTTTGGTTAAATGAGATGAGATAAATGGTTTAAATATGTATTGCTCCAAATAGGAACAATTTTAATTTTCTACCCTTATTTAATGTTAAAGAGAATTGTTGGCTAATCTCAGGTTTAGTCCCTAAATCTGTGGTTAAGCTGAGAGGATCTGGCTCTCACTCTAGAGCTCCCGCTTCTCTTCCCCTGAAGGCTAAAGCTCGCTTTAGTTTTTAAACACTAAGACCAAATTGGGGATTTTAGTCAGCCACCCTAAAATCTCCAATTCTACACCAAACAATGTATATTTCCTTATTTATTTGCACTTAATTCCATGAACAAAACACTCCTCCATGGAATTAAATGTGATTCTCACTCTGTTGTAGAATTCATATTTTATTTCTCGGATCATATGTTTCACAACATATTTTAACATTTCAATTGGCCTGATTGAAAAGTAAATTAAGAACGGAGTGGAAAAACCATCACATTTTATTTTATATTTTAAAATTGGCACATCCAAATTATCTCTTCATTTCACTATATCTCAGAGTAAAGAGAAAGATAAAGAAAAATACTCAGACTTCATGAGAAAGATACGACAAAATACAAATTTCATATATAAAATAAAATTCATACAAAAATAATAAACAAACAACACTAATCTGAAACTCTTTCTCAAAGCAAATCCCTTGTAGCCTCTTATGGACTCTTTCACTCTTTACAAGACTCTTGATTCTCTCTTCAAAGATGTAAGGAAGAAGAAATCTCTTACTTCTCTCCCTCTCTAATAACTCTTAGGAGAAATGACACTTAGGCTCACCACACTAAACAATACACTCAATGGAACACTCAAGAAGACTCAATTAAACACTCGCCTCCAGAGGGGCATCCAAAAACTCTTCAAAAAGCATCCAAATTCATCGAATCTTCAAGAAATGGACCTTGCAGCGACATTGGCTTTGTCGGCGCCAGTGGCGCATTAATTAATTTTGTGCTTTCTGTCAAATGGCACTGTCGACACCTAGTCTGGCACCGTCAGTGCCCAGTCTGGCATCGTCGGCGCTGAACATTTCTTCTAAAACTCCATTTTGACTCCAAATTCCATCTATCTTTTTCTTTTTGCTTCAAGTGCTAAAAATCAACAACCTGCAATAAAACTTGTAAAATATCTTCCTTTAAAGCGCAGTATCACCAAAATAAGTATAAAATATTGATCTAAAAATGCATATATTTTTGGTGCATCAGGTACATAATCTTTTATTACCAAAACTTGCATTAGGGGCATTCACCCATATAACTTTTAAGTGAAATATCAACTGAATAATTGAGGTCTGTGTCCTCGCGATGATTAAAATGTCAAGATTCACCGAGTAGTACGGTAGTTTTAATTTGACATGGAATGATTAATAGAAAAAATTGATAAGTTTAAAATGAACTCAAATGTTTCAAGAAATCTTTAAAGCAGTTTAGGGTCATTCCCAGAAAACTTTGAACTCTCCTGGATGTTTTGAAGAGCAAATTAAACTTGTTGTATTTTGTTCTAAAATCATCACTAAGATCTTTTGAGAATCAATAAATCATAAGTTTGAGGTATGTTAAATACACCTTCATCTACTCTTGTAACTTAAATTTATTGCAAAATTATATACATGTTTCAAAAGCTAACATTTCATGTGGAGGAACGAAAGAATCAACAGGTACACTTTTAAGTTATTGTGCTGCAATTTACTTTTATTTACCTTTCTGTATCTCTTGTTTCCTGCTTGTAGACTTGCATGTTAAACAACAAGGTCACCCTGCATGTCTAAGTTGAAACTTTTAGGATTTCTGCAAAACTGAAACCAAAACTAAAATTAGGAAATAAAAAAAAGATAAAATTCACCACAACATTCAAAACATAAGATAACTCAAAATTTCATCACAAACAAAACAATGAAAACAAAAATTGTAACTAAACTAAAACGTCTCTATCGGATGATCGGGAATCCCTCGAAGTAGGTAACCTACGGTTGCTGACAAGATTTCCCATGGTCTAAAGGAAAGTATGGAACTTTTTGAGTTGAGTTTAGTAAATTCATTTAAACTAAGTGAATCAAAAGAAACTAATCATGTCGGAATGAGGGAACTGATACACCAAAAAATTATAATATTTTAAGCACATATTTTATGCTTATTTTTATTGATATTGCACTTTAATAAAGGATATTTTCATGTTTTTTTGTAGGTATATCATTTTTAGGCATTCAGAGCAAAAATGGCAAAAATGAAGAAATTTGGAACCAAAACAATGAATTTTAGTATTTTGGAACATGATGCACCAGATCAGCGCATGATGCGTTGTTTGATAGAGAACTGGAGCACGATGCACCAGAGACAAATTTTTGCAAATTAAGGCGATTTGAGATGAATTTTACACAAATTTTCAAAGGAAAACTTATTCTATACACATATTGGAGTAATTAATGCATATAGAAACTTTGGAAGGTTCTTTTATGAAGGGATATGTTTCTTGGATCAAATGACACATCATTTGAATTCAAAAGAGTTAAATTTTGGAGGGGAATTTTGAATTCCTTTTTAAATGATGCAACCCAAAATAAAGTGAAGAGAAAGGGAGAGAGAGAGAAAGTAGGCGTGAGAGGCAAGAGGAGAGAAGAGGAGAATTTCTTCTAGGGTTGTAAGAGGAGAGGTAAGGTGAGAGATTTTTTCTTTTCTTCATTACTCTTCTAAGTAAGAGAGAATTGAGAGTGCTTGTAAGGAGAGAAAGGCTTGAAGATAACTTCTAAGGATTTTCTTTTTAGAAGGATTGTGAGATAAGTTATCTTTTATTTCTTTTGTATTGTAAACTTATTTTTATATATGAAATTTGTGTTTTATCTTATCATTCTCATGAATTCTGAGTAATTTTCTTTATCCTTCTCCTTACTTTGAGATATGATTTTTTGAAGAATTAATTTTTTGTTATGATTTTAAATTTTAATAATTTGTTATGATTTGGACTCCGATCTTCATTTACATTTCGATATGACCAATTGAAATGTTAAAACTTGTTTAGAAACATATGTTTCAAAAAGGCATATGATTTCTATAATATAGAGAGAATCACATTTGATTTCATGAGAGAGTATGTCATCCATGGGTTTGGGTGCAAATATATAGGGAAATATACTTTGTTGGATGCAGAATTAGAGATTTTAAGGTGACAGATTAAAATCTGCAATTTGGTTCAGTTTATTGGAAACTGATGCGAGATTGTTAGCCCTCAGGTGAGGGAGTAGTGGGACCTCTAGAGTGGCAGCCGGTATCCTCCCAGCCTAACCACAGAATTAGG
>NW_018242500.1:302206-340775 GCF_001263595.1 Phalaenopsis equestris
GTGGCAGCCGGTATCCTCCCAGCCTAACCACAGAATTAGGGATCAAACTCTGGATTAGTCAATGTTCTTTATAACACTGGGAGGAGGGTAAAGAATAGGATTGCTCCTATTTGGCACAAAACATATTATATATATATATTTTCAAATGATTTCAATTTCTTCACAATACTTATACTCATTGTAAAAGGGAAGGATGTTTTCTTAAATTTGAAATTTCTTTCAAAACAAAAACTTTATTTAGCTTTCGTAATTTTACTTTTAAAATTTAGTTTTTAGTTAGTTAACTTTATTTTTCAACTGCATTTTACACAGAATTTACTTTAGTAGTTAATATTCAAACATCACACTTTACTTTTATTTTTGTAATTTTAAATTGAAAAATAATTTCAAAAACTTACTTAAAGGATTTTCCAACTTCTCTGTGGGATTGATATCTAAGACTCCATTAGAGCCCTTTATTTCTTGAGTGATACATATACTTACGTTGATTTTAATGGGGATTTGAAAATTTAAAAAGAGTTTCAAAAGATAAAATATTTTTATAAAAGACGTTTTTGTTGGGATTATATTACATATTTATTGTTCATATAACTTGCGTAATTTTATAATATTGAAAAATATTTGCAAAATTTACACGCTAAATCTACCCCACCCACCAAGTTTTTGGCGTAGTAGTCGGGGAAGTAACAGAAAGTAGTATTAGTAATTATTTTATTTTATTTTAAAAATAGAAAAAAAGAGTGTTTGTAGTTTAGTCTTGAACATTTTCTTATTTTAGTGTGTTTGATTGATTTTAAATACTTGCTTTGTTTGTTAATGCATAGTGTAAGATCTGAAAATTTAGTACCTTATGATTCTGAAGTAAAGAGAATTGTTAGAAAAATTTGAAAACAACAAAAAGAGAAAGATCACTTTAGCAAAATGGCTTGCAATTTAAACAATACTGAAAATGAAAATGAACATCATCAGAGACCTTTAAGAGATTATGTTAATCCTACATCAGATGAATTTCATTTGAGTATACAAAAAATAAAAATATAATTATGGTAAAAAAGGGGCATTTATGTACATGCAACTTTTATTATCCAAATGATACAATGATACAAAATAATCAGTTTGGAGGAACACCAACTAAAGATCCTAATTTACACCTTACTAGTTTTATAGAATTGTTCGCTACATTTAGTTATGATGGAGTGTCAAAAGATATTGTCAAGCTTAGACATTTTCCTTTTTCATTAAAGGATAAAGCTAAGATGTAGTTAAACTCATTAGCACCTAGATCTATCAAAACATGGGGAGATTTATCACAAAAATTCTTCTCTAAATATTTCCCACCTTCAAAAACTACTAAGCTTAGAAGTTATATCACATCTTTTTGTTAGTTTGAATGGGAATCAATTTATGAAGCCTGGGAAAGATTTAAAGATCTCCTTAGAAAGTGTCCACACCGTGCATTGCCAAATTGGTTAATAATTCAAACTTTTTATAATGGATTGGTTGGATCTCTTAGATCGATAATTATCGCTGCTGCTGGTGGATCATTAATTATTTTGCCTGATTGGGGGAAACCTTCTGAATTAGTGTGTGATGCTATTTTTATAAGTTTAGGTCACATCTGATTGGAGCTAAATGTATTGTGCATAATGACCATTTGGATATTAAATATTTGATGCACAAGAAGGATGCTAAACAAAGATAAATTAGATGGGTACTTTTTATGCAAAAGTTTTATTTTGTAATAGTCGATAGAAAAATAACTGATAATCAAATTGTTGATCATCTATCTAGGCTAGAACATGAGGAAATACTTAATTTGGAGCGAGAAGTTAAAGAAAAGTTTCATGATGAACAACTTTATGCTGTAAAAGGATGGGAATACCTTTGTATGCTGATATTATAAATTATATTTTTAGTGGTATTTTACCATATGGACTAACAAAATAATAGGAAAAGAAATTCATTTACGATGTTAAATCATATTTTTGGGATGATCCATATTTGTATAAACATATCAGCACTATTTTGGTTCAAGATTTGCCCATAAGAAGCTGTCGGTCACCGGAATTGAAATCCTGTTGCCCGCTTTGGAAGGACGTTTTAATTTACATATATATTTAAGTTTAGAAAAAATATGAAATCAAACAGATCCCATAATTTTCATAGTTTAAATGAAAGAGAGATATACTTCAAATCCCGTATCTATCTTGAAGAATAAACATAAGACTTGAGGATGAGGCTCGATCAAATAAACTGAGAAATATACAACTTCTGTTTGGTCTGCGAAACCATTTTATTTGCCGACAATTTTCCCTATTTAATATGAAGAATTAAATAGGGTTTATATTAAGCTGAGTTCTGACAAGCTTCCTATAAGGGAAAGCCCCTATAGTTAATTACATCTTAGATAACCAAAGTCACCTAAGAAAACTCTCAATAAATATTAAGAAATATTATCTTCAAGGGTTTCAAAAGGCTAGGACCTTTCAACAAGATTGGACAAAGAGATATTAAATGGGATTGGCTCAAATTTGGAGCTTTTTATTTTTGGAATCTAAAGGAGGAAGAACTAGGGGATGTCATGGATCTAGAGGAGAACCTCGGTGACTTCCTAGTCTATCTTATGATTTGGCTTCAATTTTGAGGAGAAATATTTAGGTGTTTTATTCTGTCAATTTTATTAGTTTAGGGCTTACATTTGTGTGAAACGATCACACAAAAAGCCTAGAAGATGTGAGGATTTATGTCGTGACGAATGACGACCTCAAAATTTTAAGACGAGTTAGGGCTTAGATTGTACGACAGAGCTGTATAAAGATCTAAAGATGAGTTGAGGATTTATGTTGCACTAGGCAGACAACCTCGATATCATATGACTTGTATTTAATTCTAACGAAGAAAATGATTTAGCTGGGGAAGACATGTTTTGTTGTTGAATATGGCCGTGCTGCCCACCATGCTAGCTCCAAGCTCCTTGCCATGATGAGTTTAAGTTTTCTAGGGTGTCAAGTTTTTTTCTAGGGTGTCAAGTTATGATGTTAAATCAGATGGCCCTATGGTTGAAGTTCTTTAAATTTTATAAGGGATGTTAAAGGTTATTAGAGTGACATCAGTTAGGATCTTACGTTTCCCTCGTTCTGAAACAACTATTTTCTTTTGTATTCACTTGGTCCAAATGAATTTACTAAACTCAACTTAATGAGATCCATAATTTCATTTAGACCATGGGAAGCCTCGTTACCAATTGTCGGTTACCTCCTTTGAGGAATTCCCGATCATCCAATAGAGACGTCTTGGTTTAGTTGTAGTTGTAGTTTTTGTGATGTTTGTGCTTAAATTTTGAGTTTTTTTGTATTTTAAATGTTGTGGAGGTGATTTTTATCTTGGTTGATTTTAATTTTGGTTTTGGGTTTTGGTTTTGTGGGTATCCTAGCAGTTTTGGTTGTATCCTAGCAGTTTTGGTAACAGTTTTGGTTTTCATGCAGGGTGACATTGTTATTTAGCATGCAAATTTTGTAAGCATAAAAAGTACAATATGAAAGTACAATACAGACGACATTGTAAACTATAAGCTATAAAAAAGCGTACATAGCGAGTCTTCTCATTCCAGCACCTGAAACTAAAAATACATGTGAGAGTATTTTATATAAAGCATAAAAGTAAGTTTTTAATGATTTGCCCTAGGTCAAATCTTGCTGGGTCTCTATTAATTTGATTAAGGATGGCTTTTGTTAAGTAAAACAAATTAAGTTTAGGAAACCTCCGAGGTATCCAACAGATCTGGAAAAAGAAGCAGGTCAATGCTTCCCTATCACTGCCTAGTGAAAAGTCTCAAGCTCATTTTTAAACTTATTATGTTGCTTAATAACCCATCTTGTAAATACCTTTAATTCTCAATGAACATTGATGTTTGGATTATCCCTAAGAGTAGGGTAATTATCACATATCACTTAATTTGAGGATTATGTGGGTGAAAATCCTTAAAGGGGCAAGTTAATGTTATTAAGTCACTTAGCTAACCTTTTAATTTGGGCTTGTAGTGTTTTAAAGGTGTTCAATTTTTAATTATGTTCACTTTTCTTATCCTCTTTTAACCAAGCTTGATTTAGCTTATGCCACTACTAAGCTCTTAAGATTTTGGTAGATGTCTTAGTTATATATATTTTTGAAAAGATTCAATTTTTAAGTGATGATGATTCATTATAAAAAGTAGGGCTGTAAACGAATCGAGCTTGAGCGAGCCCAGGCCCGACTCGTGTTCGGCTCGCTCGAATCTGGCTCGTGTTCGAAATCGGCTCGTGTTCGAAATGGCTCGTGAACAGTGTGTTCATGTTCAGCTCGAATAACATTTTCATGTTCGTGTTTGGCTTGTGTTCGGCTCGAAAATGGCTCGTTAGAATATAAAATTATTTAATAAATATTATTTAAAAAAAAATAATAATTTTGTATAAAAATATTTGAAGGACAAATTTCATACAGAAATTCAGAAATTTATTAACTTAAAAAATAATGAATTCAAAAAACTTCACAAAATTAATTACCCTAAAAATTTATTAGAAATTTTAAAATGTACAAACTAAACAAGAGTAAAAAAAAATACAAATAAAATCATAAAATAAAAATCTAAATCTAAAAATAATTGTATTGAACATTTAAGTCTTCTTATGCTTTACATACAACTCAATCTCAAATAACTAAAACTAATTTCTGCGCATTATAACTTCACAAAAAAAAATGCATTTACATGGAGTTAAAGAAAAAAGAATATACTAAACATTAAGAATTAAAAATGAAGAATTTAGACTAAAGGTTTTAAGTACCTCTGAAGGTCATGGTCATACAGAATAGAGTTGTCACCACTAGTGCGATATAGCTTCAATCCTAACAACCGAATAAATGGAGCCAAGGAGTTCTCATTACAAACACCGTGAAGCCTGAATGGTCATATAGAAAACACTTGGGCTCAATGAAGGTAGAAACTTGTGTAATTAAAAATATTAATGGTAATTTGACTGAAGTACAAATACGAGCAAATAGAAAAAATATATTTACCATGATGCCCCCATATCAACAGGACAGCCAAAAGAATAGTCTGTGTATGCTCGACCTCCAATCCGATCACGTGATTCCAAAAGTGTGACCTGAAGTGAATGTGGCTCTCATAAATCACAACAATATTTGCATCAATCAAATATAGCATTATAAAAATACTTTTATAATGTTATATTTGACATTATAAAAGTATTTTTATAATGTTATATTTGTCATATCATAAAAGATTGGGTTGCCGTTGCACAATTTGTTTCCTTCTTTCATAAATTTTATCACTGCAACTATCACAACCTTCTACAGAAATTTCATAATTCGTCTCCTTACCAAATGTTAAATTTCACAATTTGTTATATCATAAAAATACTTTTCAATTTCAAATTATTTGATATAAAGACTCAGATTTCACTGCATTAAATAATTTTTTACAGAAAAGTAGATAATTTCTCAAACCTTTTCAGATGGTGCAACTATCACAACCTTCTTTCATAAATTTTATCATGCTGAAATGTTATCATTTGGTAAGGAGTACTAACCAATTAAAAAGCATCTTACCAAGGGTTTGCGGGTGAAACAACCATGCAATCACAAAAAATAAGAAGGGCACAACTCATGCTATCTCAGTCATGTGCATAAATCCATACAGAAGCCTTGATCTCCCACAAAAAGAACTCATAATTTCAACTATTATCCATTACTCGTGATGAAAACAGAAATATAAAGAATTTCATCAATGCAATTCATTAATTTCTTATAGAGAATTTCAGCAATCATAAAGAATTTCAGCAATCAAAAGAAAAGAGCACAAATGGTGGACTCCCAACGAAAATATAAAGAATTTCAGCAATCAATAGAAATCTTCAAGTATCCACTTGAACAAATGGTGGACTCCCAACGAAAGAAAGAATAACTTTATTTAGAATAACTAGACTTCACAAACCACGAATTTCAGAAATAGTGAATAATAAAAATCAGATCTTATGCTAGCATATCATGCACCTTTCATAGCTTTCCCAAGAAGCACTGAAGATGCCAAAAATCAGATTAAGCTAACAAATATGAAGCATTTTTACCTCAGCTAACCACATTGATCTTAACATCCAGTCTCCAAATGTTTAGAATGGTTTAATAACATAATAAGTAACACCTAAATCAATCCTATTACCTTCGAGTTGCAATGGTTGTTTTTGTTGATAAACATTTTATTAAAACTCTCACTCTAAAGAGTACCTTTCGTGCATCAATGTAGTAATTTACATTTCGAAATGTCATGGTTAATGGATTGAATGATATGACCATCCTCCCTGCAACAAATATAAAGCACAAATGTGATTAGAGGTTATACTTCTAGTGATAGCCAACAAAATATTCCTTTGTAGTTTAGACCTTAACTTTTCAAGACTTGCTCACCCATTTGTTCGACTCTTGTTTAGCATAACTATCCTTTTATATTATTATCTTAAAATGGTTGCAAACATGTGTTGCCTTCCAAAATTAAGAGTAAGAATAATCATCTAAGGCATCATTTCATATTTTTACCCTAAAATGGTTGCAAACTTGTGTTGCCTTCCAAAATTAAGAGTAAGAATAATCATCTAAGGCATCATTTCATATTTTTACCCTAAAATGGTTGCAAACTTGTGTTGCCTTCCAAAATTAAGAGCAAGAATAATCATCTTAGACAACATTTTAAATAAGAAAAACTTTTTCTCTACATGATTTATATACCATAGCATTTGATGATCCACATCAGTCACGTACATGTCATTTTAATATAGATATGAATCATATCTAACATGCAAATAGAGAGATGTCCAAGGTAACCATCCTTTAAGAACAACATCTGAGAAGGAGAAAGTAAAGAAGAGATGAGGACTGAATATACTGTTGAAAGCTAAAAATGGTTAGAATATACGATCAGCTTAAGGAAAATATGAAAATTGTAGCCTATTCAAACAAGATGTCCACACCCTATGTTATATTAGCATTATATCGTAATGAAATTCAGCATAAAGTATAATTTCATACTATATAAACAAGATGTCAATCAAACTTTATGTTTTGAATAGAGAGATGCTATATAAAGTTCAGCATAAAGTATAATTTCATCAATAAAATATAAAATATAATTGCATCAACAAAACATAAAGTTTATCTTGCCCAAAACTCAACTAGAAGATGTGTCTTGAAGTTGTTCCTCCATCAATCTACTCAGGGTAATGTCACCTGAAGGTGTTCCTCTTCCATTAATTCTTGCTGGAATAAAAGATATATGAAAAAATAAATGAGAAGAACATAAAATTAAAAGGTTAATATACACTAAAAATTAATTTTTAAGAGATTTTTAAGCCTATGAATAGTATTTTTAAGTAGGAATAAGAGATCATAGACTAATTGTTGAGACTGATAAGAACTAATAGTTGAGAGAAAATTACCAAAAGAGTTTTAAAAGTACTTGTAGAAGATCTAATCCAACTAGAAGTGCATATTAATGCATTCACAGTATTTGCAGAGAGCGAGCTTCTATAATGACTAAGAACCCTTCCACCAGTACTAAATGCTGATTCTGAATCAACTGTTGTTATTGGGATTGATAGTATATCTCTAGCCATTTTGGACAAGCAAGGATATTTGAGAGTGTTCAACTTCTACCACTCTAGAATATCAAATTTCTCATTTTGATTTGGCAAGTAAAGACCCTCCTCTAGATAGACTTGTAGATCTGATTTTTATGGTTGAATAGAACTAGATGAAAAAATAAAATCAGTAAATGCGAGCATGCAATCAAAACTTTCTGGATTAACAGAATCACTTGACAACTTTGATGAAACATTGCCACTCGTAGAACTGGAACTTGCAATATCACTTGCATAAGTATTGTAAATTTCTCACAAAACATCTTCAACTTATTGAATTTTAGAGTCTGACTCAACAGATGTATATGTATTTGCAAAACTAAACTGTATAAACTAAATTTTCAAGCAAGGGTCTAAAACAGCTGCGATAGACATTAAGAGATTACATTCACCCCAATATTTATCAAATTTACCTCTCATTGCTAAAGCCATATTTCTGTTAAACTCATTAGAAGAAGATGACTCATCTAGCAACAATTTCTTTATATGCATCACAGCGGGTAGAAAAATTTTTGAAGTGGGATAGGAAGAGCCTGAAATCATTTTTGTCACATTATTAAAAACAACAAGAAATTTTCTGATTTTTTCATATTTTTTCCAATCTAAATCTGAAGGCAAGCAACTGAAAGTATTATCTCGACCAGCAAAGTGAGTGAACACATTACGAAAAATAAGAACAGATTCAAGCATTAAGAATGTTGAGTTCCATCTTGTTGGAACATCAATGCATAAACCCTTTGATGTTGATATCCTTAATTGTTTGGCTATGTCAACGAACTTATGCAACCTTGCTGGCGATTTCTTTATATATTTGATAGCCTCTCTAATATTATAAATGATATCTTGAATCTCTTTTAAACCAACTTGCACCATAATATTTAAAATATGCGCACAACAACGAACATGAAAAAAATGCCCCTTAAAATGTAGTTTTCCTCTTGCCATAAAATTAGAATGAAGCAAGCTAGCAGCAACATCATTATTACTAGCATTATCTAAGGTGATTGTAGATACTTTATATTGTATCTTCCAATCTAATAAACAATGAGAAATAGCATCAAAAGTTGTGAAAGTCGTTTTATCATCAAATAGGGGTGTTAGATTTGTGAGTTATCAACACCTAAAATGATACCCCTAAGTCTAGGATCATTTAACTAACTAGACTTCCAAATTTTAATAATTTAAGAAAATTTCAAATTTATCCTATAATTAATAAAAATGAGATTGGTTTCTACCAATTAATCCCTTTCTATTTCAATCATCCATATGTTGATTAGGATCAGATGTTACCCATTCCCCTTTCTTGAATTAAGCCTAAATATTAATTAAGGCTAAATTTCCAAAATTATACTTTTGCCCCTAAGACTCCATAATTTATCAAATTAATTCAAATGACTTTGGAGTTTCTATCCTACCTTACTCATGGGTCAATTAAGACAGACATCAGAGGAGAAAATGAGATTTTTCAATTTTTAATTTAATTTACATATTTATTTTTATGCAAAATTAGGATTTTTTGAAGAAAAATCCATAACTTCACGAAGGCAAAGCCTAATTCCTTGAAATTTTTATTGGAGGTAGAATTCGATGAGAAAATCATTGAGACCAAATTTTATGATTTATTGAGTTAAATTTGACTTTTAGGAATTATTTTATGTTCTAGAGCATTTATTAATTACAAAATATTTTAAATGTGGAGAAATAAGTTTTGTATTTTTATTAAATATTTTTGAGATCAAGAAAACTAGAGAAATATATTTCATATTTTTTTTTATTTTCCTTTGACTTATTAGAATTATTTTAGTGAAAATCTATTTTTAGCTTTTAAATTATATTTTAAGCTTCAAATTCAATAACTTCACTTAGAAAATCAAGAAAAATATTCTAATTGTTCCTAAGTGCTTAGGAAACAATTTAGAACACTTTCATGAATTTAGTTATATTTGTGATTTTTATCATTTTTTAATTATTTAAATATTAAAATAGGCTAAAAATGAAGTTTTTATATTAATTACCATTTTATTTTTAGAAGACTTCTCTCATCACAGAGAACTTTAAAAACCAATTTTTATAATTTTTTCAGTTATATTTTAATTATTAAGAATCATTTTAGTGTTAAAAATGACACTTGACATAGAAAATCAATTTGAGTTATCAAATGAGCTCTAAATATTTTGAAACTTAACAAATGAGCTCTAAATAAACTTCAAATTTCATTGGAGAGGTAAAATCAAGTCATTTAGATGTTTATGTTTCCCAAAATTGATTTTTCTTGTGTCGTACGGTTTGTGAAAATTAAGTACATTCTTAATGACTTGGCTCATAAAAACATTTTCCAAAGGGTTCTCTGGTCATGGAAATCCTTCCAAAATTTTCTTCTATTTTTCTAAGCAATATGCTAACTATTATGATTAATTTATGCAAGTAATAAACATAAACTTTAAAAATATGGATCTCTCTCTTGATATTTTCTCTGACTTTGGAAAAATCAGAGAATGTTCTCTAAGACGGAGGAAACAACATGCCAAAAGTTCAAGCCATGGCGAAATGTCTACAAGCATGGAGAATCAAAAGACTCAAAATAGTATTTCATTAATTAAAAATAAAATATGCATTAAATGAACTTCAAACCATTTACATATTGTTCTCCTCCATTCACTGAGCAAGAGGGTATTTTTTTTTTATTTTTGTGATTTTTCTACAGCAAGATATGAATTTTTGAAGTTAGGGCTATTTATTTAAATCACAAAACCCTTATTTTTTATTTAAATGCATGGCGCCACCTAATCCTAGGCATCTCTGAAGCTCCACACGTCGTCTTTTGGTTTGGAGCCGCCATCCGACTCGACAACCACGCATCCCACAATTCACACACCAAGAGTTTATCTTATCAAATATCATCCATTGATGAGATAAACGCACGATCAAATGGCTCCACATCATCGTCCCCAAATAGGCTAACTCGTGACCGTTAGTACTAAAACCCTAGGATCTCACTCATTTCTCTACCAAATGACCTTGGGTTTGATTCTATGGGCTCCTCTAAGTGTGACAAACATATCCATATGGTAAACATTCCATGAAACTAACCCTAATCAAATGAAGAATCAAAATAGGCTCGGGAAGAGGGGAAGTTGAATACCTTTGAATACCTTTGCTCTGAGAGCTCTGAGAAGGGAAGCTGCAATCAGAGGTGCTTGACACGTTTGTGGAGGTCCAAGGAGGCTAGGGATTGAGCCCCTTTCTGTGGTAAAAGGTCTAGGTATGAATTTGGCCATGCTCAATTTCAGGTGTTGTTCTAGAGGTATGTTATGGGCTCTGTATGAGGGGGGTTTGTTGGGGCTTTGTCTTCTTTCACAGTGGTGAAGGTGTGGGTGAGTTTAATTTGATTTTGGTGGAGTGTAGAGATGTGGAGAGCTCTGCCCTGTCTCTAGTAATATTTTGAGCTAAAAAATTGAACTCCAGCAAAGGTATTTAGGGCAATGTGGTGGTTGGGTTACACTGAGGAAGTCTCAAAAAGGCTCTAGGAGCAATTTAGAGGGGTCTCTTTGAGAAAATTTCAGCAGTTCTCTCCTTGTCCATGGAGGTGAGCTTTTATAAAAATGGTCAATGGTGGCTCTATGGGTCAATTAAAGGGTGCAAAGTGCTGCGGATGTGAAGGGCAGAGAGGCTCTAAACATAAAATTTGATGAGGTGGCCTCAAGATTTGATTTGGGTTTGGATTTAGGGGTGGTGGGTCACATTTTTGGTGTTTTTCAGCCACTAGGTCAGCTAAAAAAGATAGGGGAGCTGACTAAGAGGTCAGGTGAGCCACGGAGAGGTTCAATTATCACTTACCCCCAAGGGTTAGTAATAATGGTGAAGATTTTGGATTAAGACCCAAAAATGGGCATGAATCCCTTAAGTTGGGGATCCATTGGTACATAGCTTGGTTTGGTGGGTTTAGTGTTATTTAGCCTGGTCCAAAGGAAGGTCTTAGTGGCAGTGGTAATCTTTGGTTGGCCAATTTCACATGGATAGGTTAATTTTTGGTGCAGGGGTCCATGTAGGTCAATTTGGCCAAAGCTTGGGTTTGGGCTAGGCTAGTCATTAACTTGAGCCCATCTAATTGATTAACATTGTGTAGATCATTGTCATGAAGATTTTTGGTGTAGACTTAAAATGATTTTAAGTTCAGTTGGGGGCTCAATTTGATTGATTTTGGGATTTTTGTCAAATTGGGCATGTTGGGCTAGACTTGGGTCTAGAATTGGCTAGGCTTGGGCTAAGTTCAAATTGATTATTGAGAATGGTAAATAGGAATGTGGTGAAGAGTTTTTAACATGAATTGGGTGTCAATTTTGGGTTTAAGGCAATCAATTTGGTGGAATTTTGAGGAATGGCCAATTTAGAGCAAAATTGGGGATTTTTGGATTTGGGTTCAAATTAAATTAAATTGAGGCTTCAACAAGGCTAATTTAAGGTTAAGTTTAATTCTTAGGAGTGTCATGAAGAGTTTAGGATGCAAATTGAGACCAATGGAGTAGGTCATGGGGTTCAATTTGGTGGAACTAAGTCATAGGGCCAATATTGGGGGTTTGACTTGGATAAAAAATGGGCTCAATGCATGGGCCAATTGAGCTTGGCTTTGGTTTATATTGGTCATATGAAAGGTGAATTTGAGTTTATAATTGAAATTGAGGGAGATTGGGCCCAAATTGATGGACATTTGAGGTAAATTTGGGAAAAATTGGGCCTTTAAAGGCAATTTGGGGGTTTTGGTCAAAGAAATTTAGGAGTTTTGGTCAAAATGGTCAATTTGGGTTATGTGGTAGTTGAGAAAAATGAAATTGGGAATATTTTGAAGGTTTAGGAAGTTTTTGGGATTTTTTAGAATTTCTGGAATTTTGGGCTAAGGAGGGGCATTTTTGGTAATTTGGCAAATTTTAGTGATTACAATTTTTCAAAAGGATTGAAATGATTTTTTATCAAATTTGGGTATTTTGGGTAAATTTAAGAATTTTGGCCAAATTTAGGTTTTCAAGGGTACTTAAGTAATTTGGGGATTTTTGGGGTAAAAGGCCAAGTTGAGTATTTCTGGTAGAATTGGGGTGTCAACCACCATAAATGAGCTATGGACCAATGGGAACCCTATTTAGGTCCTCTATGTACTGTTTTTAGCTAAAGCCTAGCCTAAGGCTAGTAGGTCTAGAGGACCATCTACATGAGTCTCCCAAAGGATTAAGGGATCAAAGTCAAGAAATTTTGGGTTTGTATTTGTGAGTGATTGTGAGTGAATGTGAATGAGGTGAGTACCTTAGCTTTAGTCCAACACCCATAGTTAACCCTAAGGGCAAGCAGTCTTATGGGAACTCTCTTTGGGCTCCCCCATAATGACCCCACCTACTAAGTGCTAGAGGTTAGGACCACTATGTGGAACTTCAAGCTGAGTAAAGACTGAGTAAAGAGGAGTTTGGAATGGAATATCTAATGGTGAGGGTTCCTTTTCTAGTTTTCTAGGAATAATTAATAGGAAAGATCTATGGCTAGACCTTAAGTTACTATAGAGGAAAACTAGACCTCAACTAAAAGTGAGGTCAACAAATGGACCCCCAATAGGTGTGGTGTGCTGGGCAAGCACACCACGCGTATTGGCGTTGACCGATGATATCAACAAATTCAATATAGACTCCTAAGTTAACAAACATACAAGGAGTGTAGAATTTGAGTGTGCTATTTATTTTCGTTGGGGAATTAGTAGGTGAATATTTGATTGAAATAAAGAAGTAGGAACTCTCTATGGGGGTTGGAGAGTGGGTCTTAAGTTATTAGATATCAGGTTTTTTATAGAGGATGGGACTCAGTATGTAAGTGCTGACCCTAGGGTGGGAATCAAAGTTTAGGTATTAATTTTAAAATAGGTCGGAAGTTAGAGACCGACCTCAAAAGAAGAGAGGAATTAGAAGCTAAGGACTGATTCCAAAATGAGAATTGAAAGTTAATGACCAATCTCAAAAGAGAGAGTCAGATGTTAGGGATCGATCTTGAAAAAAAGAAATCAGAAGTTAAGGACTTATTTAAAAAATGGAAACTAAATGTTAATGATCAATCTCAAAAAGAGAGTTGAAAATTAAAGACCGACCTCAAAATAAAGAATTCAGAAGTTAAGGACTGATTTTGAAATAAGAATTAAAAGTTGATGATCAATCTCAGGAAGAAAGTCGGAAGTTAAGGACCGGCTCAAAAAAGAAAGGAATCAGAAGTTAAGGACTGATTCCAAAATAAGGATTGAAACTTAGGGATCAATCACAAAAGAGAGAGTAAGAAGTTAGGGACCAATCTTCAAACGAGGAAATCAGAAGTTAAGGACTGATTTTGAAAATGAGAATTTAAAGTTAAGGATCTTTCTTAAAAGAGAGAGTCGGAAGTTAGGGACCGATATAGAAATGAGGAAATCAAAATTTAAGGACTATTTTCAAAAATGAGAATTTATAGTTAATTATCAATTTCAGGAAGAGAGTCGTAAGTTACGGACTGGCTCAAAAAAGAAAGGAATCAAAAGTTAAGGACTGATTCCAGAATGAGGATTGAAAGTTTGGGATCAATCACAAAAGATAGAGTCAGAAGTTAGGGACCGATCTCAAAAGGAGGAAATCAGAAGTTAAGGACTAATTTCAAAATGAGAATTGAAAGTTAAGGGTCAATCTCAAAAGAGAGGTTAGGAAGTTAAGGACCGACCTCAAAAGAGTGAATCAGAAGTTAGCAATTGATTCTTAAAATGAGAATTGAAAGCTCATGATCAATCTCAGGAAGAGAATCGGAAGTAAGGGACCAATCTCGAAAGGAGCAAATCAGAAGTTAAGGACTGATTTCAAAATGAGAATTGAAAGTTAAGGATCAATCTCAAAAGAGAGGATTGGAAGTTAAGAACCGACCTCAAAAGAGTGAATCAGAAGTTAGGGACTGATTCCTAAAATGAGAATTGATGGTGTTGAATCTAAAGATACGTGTCGTGTGAAAAAGTTGACATTGTTGAAGAAGATTTATGAAATTTTGTGAGGTTTTGCGTAGAATGTGAAATTTTTGTGGGGATGTTAATAGAATTAATGTAGACAAAGATAGTTGTGTTGCCTGAGCAAAGAGTAAGAGACCTCGAAATCGAGAGAATCCACTCAATAGATTTATTATCTTTTCTTGTCGTTTTTATCATGTTTAATTTTGAAAATATGTTTTCAAAATTTAATTTTAGTTGGTTATTTTTTTTTAAGTGTGTAATTTTAAAAAAAAATTATTATATTGAGGTTAATTTTGTTACAAAAGTTTTGGACACGGTCACAGACATTTGGCCACATATATAACCATAAAACAATCCAAATTTCAAAATTTTTAAAATTTTAAATCAAGTGAAGGCAAGTAATGTCAGGTTGCATAGTATATCTTTAAGTATCATCCGTTGATTGGTAATATGGGTCTTTTGCCCCGAAAATCTATTAACTAGTAGGCTCCTCCTGTATATACCTTTTCAATGACAAATGGTCCCTCCCAATTTGGCTCAAATTTACCACCTATATTTTGGCATGCAAGAATGGGCCTTTTGAGCATGAGTACGAGGTCACCAACTTTGAATGTCCTTGGGCAGACCAATTTTTCATGAGCTTGTACCATCTTTGCCTGGTAAAGTTCCAAGTGTTGTTCTACTTCAAGTCATTTTCCTTCAAGACTCTCTAGTTCCTTAAGTCTGAGTTTTGCCCTTTCTTTTGTTGTGAGTTGGTTGGTTATAGCAGCTCTGAGAGACGACATCTGAATTTCTAACGGTACCACAGACTCGGACCCGTACACGAGCATATAGGGTGTATATTGAGTGGGAGTCCCGAATGTCGTCCGATAGGCCCACAAGGCTTCTAGTAACTTTTTGTGCCAATCTCTTTTATTTTTGTCTAGTGTTTTCTTTAAAATCTATACAAATGTTTTGTTGAAGGCTTCAGCCAATCCATTTGCTATAGGATAGTAAATTATAGAGTATCTCCAATCTATCCCATGGCGTTTGACAAAATTGTTAATTTTGGTGCTTTTAAAGACGGACCCATTGTCAAAAATTATTCTTCGCGGTACTCTGAAATGGTAGATGACTTGGCTTTTGAATAATTGAAGGACGTGTTGTTTTGTAACCTCTCATAACGGTACTGCATCTATTCATTTGGAGAAATAATCTATAACGGAAAGTATAAATCTGTCATTTGAAGGATGGATGCTCTATCAGAACTATTATGTTCATGCCCTAACACTCGAATGGCCACGAGGCAACGGTTGGGTGTAGCATATTCGGAGGTTGATGCAAGACCACCCCATACACTTGGCACTGGTGGCATCTTCTAGTTGTATCCATGTAATCAAAAATCATTGTTGGACAATAATATCTGAGTCTTTTGATCTTCGTTTTCATCTTCGGCCCTTACTGGTGAGTGCCACACATTCCGACATGTAATTATTTGACAATATTTTATGCTTTGGGTTTGCTTAAACATCATAGCCACATCTGGTTGAATGATCTCCTTTAGAAGATGTCTCCTACTAGGGCATACGACAAGCCCTCTTTGTGATATGGTGTGCTTCTGACTTGTCCTATGGCAACTTTCTAGTATGCAAATATTCTATCAATACCTTGAGCCAATCTTCATTGATCAGCAACTATATATTTATAGCTTTTTCTTTTTCGAGCTTATGTAGAGTTTCGAGGTCAATTCAAAACAAAACTTGTCTTCCTTGTACTGTGATTTCATTGGAATCCTCTGGGGGACATGTCAACTCCTTAGAGAGTTTTGCTAGAGCATCGGCATAGGCGTTATTTCCCCTAGGAATCCAATAGAAACTTAAATTGGGAATCTGTTCTAGTAGTTTCATGGTGTACTAATAGTATTCTTCTAGTCTAGGTTTCAAAATCTTGTATTGTCCGGTGACTTATTGGATGAAGAGTTGTAATTCGCCATAGATGGCAATGTCTGTTATATCCATCAAGATTGCCAACTCTAATCCGATGATTAAGGATTCATATTCTGCTTCGTTGTTGGTACATGGCTCTGTCCGGTGGTATGAGAACCTCAATACCTCAATATACCCTTATCTGGCTATCTGGCATGATAAAGATCAAACCAATATCTTCTTTGCCTAGTATAACTGTGTCTGATCCTTTGTCCTTTTCGGCTGATGAAGCTCTGTCAAAGTACATTTCCAAGTGTTGCACATTGGAGAATTACATTTGTAATATCTTCTCATCTGGTAGCTCATCATTAAGAGGGGACCCAGCTGGTAGTGGGTGTGCAGTGAGAAAGTCTGCTAGAATCTGTCCCTTGATAGCACGGAGAGGAACAAAAGTTTTATCAAATTGTAATAAGATCATTGACCGTCTTGCTAGACGTCCGGAGAGTGTTGGTTGGGTCATCAAATATTGCAACTGGTTAACTTTTGAAATTAGGTTAATCCTACGAGAGAGCATGAATGTCTAAGCTTTTGGGCGGCAAAAATTAACACCACAAAATTCTTCTCAAGAGGTGGATACCTTACTTTTGCCAGTATTAGATGATGACTCAAGTAGTAGAGCGCATTTTCCTTACCCTCCTCATTGACTTTGGCTAAGAGGGCTCTAAGAGAGTCGTTTAAGGTCGTGGTATAAAGTATCAAATGTTTCCCTGGGATAGGGGCTACCAAAATTGGAGGTGTCATTAAGTATCGTTTAACGTCCTCAAAATCCCGCTGACATTTCTCTTCCCAAATAAATTTGGCATCTTTTTTAATTAATGCCAAGATGGACTGACACCTACCTGAGAGATTGGAAATAAAAGGTCTCAGATATGCCAACTTCCCGTGGAAGGAATGTAGTTGTTTCAAGGTTATAGATGGAGGCATTTCCAAGATAGCATTTCCAAGATAGCTTTAATTTCCAAGATAGCTTTAATTTTATCTAGGTTGATCTCGATTCGCTGATGACAGACAACGAATCCTAGAAACTTCTCAGAGGTAATGCCAAAGCGCATTTTAAGGGATTCATTTTTAGTTTATATCGTCGTAATCGTTCGAACACAATCCTTAAATTATACAAATGGTCAATCTTTTGTTTACTCTTGATGAACAAATCATCCACGTAGAATTCCAATTGATTGTGAATGAGGTCATCAAAAATCCTTAAATTATAGCTCATTGTTATGTTGCTCTAGCGTTCTTCAATCCAAATGGCCTCACTATGTAGCATAAAATCCCGATCAGTGTTCTGAAAAATGTAAGTGTTGCATCCTCTGGAGCCATCTTGATTTGGCTGTATTTTGATGATCCGTCCATGAAAGAGAAGATTTCATGTGTAGAAGCGATATCCACAATCATTTCTGGTATTGGTAGTGGAAACACGTCTTTTGGACATGCTTTGTTTAGATCTCTGAAGTCGACACAATTACGTATTTGTCCATTTTTCTTCTTGATAGGTACAATGTTGGTATTGTTCACAATGTTAGAGTCTATTAATTTCTTCATTTCTATAATTACTTGTTGCTCTATTTTCAGGCGCATTCTTCTAGGAGCTTATTTTATCAGGGTCATATCTTTGTCTACCCTGAGTTTATGAACCCCAATCACTGCTGACAGTCCTGACTTTTTGTCATAACTCCATGCGAAGCAATATTTGAATTAAGTTAACAATTTGATCAATTGTAGAGATTCTTCATTGTTTATTAGAGAACTTATAAATCTAGGTCGGGGTTGTTCTTCAGTCCCAAGGTTGATTTCCTTTAACTCGTCAACTGTTGATTTAATTTCCTCCTCAAAATCTGGCAGAGCATTTTCTATTAGCTGATCAGTAGAGTCAAACTCAATATCAAAGAAATTCTATTCTGATTCATTAGTAACAACCATACAAAATTATGAATCATTGACTGGTCCAATTGTACAAAATCCGAGACCCTCTATTGGGTTGGGAGTTTGACTTTTAACACTCCATAGTTTTTCAAAAAGTTGTAATTTATCTTTTGACATGTATTTTGGAAAATATCCCTGTTGAATTAACTTTTGTACACAAGATGAAAAGTAACCAAAAGGCAATTCCATTAATTCAATAGGATTATCATCCAAAATCAATTCCATTAATTCAATAGGATTATCATCCAAATTTACATGATTTTCAAGCTTAGTAGAGGTAGAATCACGATAAAAATTGATCGACTTCAAACCAACACTACGGACTTCCTAGACCTCTAAAGTCTAGACCTTTTGAGGGAGGTTTGGAGTAAGGGTCATAGCATTGATATAGTGGTTTATCCGATCATACATCGTCTCATATTTTTCTTTCTCTGTATTTTCCAAGGATATCTTGTATTGAGGTTTCCTCTGTTTTATCATCATTATTTCATCTTTAGAGTTGTCTTCATCACCAATATTAATGATTGCCCTAGTCAATTCAACGATTAAATTGATTCTTGCTCGTCCACGTCCTCAGCCTCTACCTCGAGTTCGCGAACTAAAAGAACCCCCACCAACTTATTGTAAGAGAGAGGTGGAAGATTGTTGAATCGAAGTTGAATAGCTTCCTCTTTGTGATTTTCCTTGATCTTCATTTTTATTTGTTGCAATTTTACGAGAGAACACAGTTTTCTTTGGAGGTGCGTAGTAGGTGGCATCTTCATGAATGCCAACTTCATGAACTGAAAATGGTTGTATATCTCCCTTGATGCAATGTTCTTGTCCTTCTTTCTTTCTTGTCCTTCTTTCTAGTACTTAAGGCATTGGTGTAGGGATGATGAAACCATATTATGTTCATGAATCCACGGTCGACCCAGTAGAGCATTGAAAGAGGTCTCAAAATTGATGATATGAAACTTGACAGTTGTTGCTAGTTCTCCAACCTTCATAGGCAATGTAATGGATCCATAGACTCTCTCTACCTTTTGGTTGAATCCTCTTAACATCATTTTATCAGCCGTAAGCTCTTGAGCTTCAATGTCTAAATAGTTCAATGTTCTTAGACTCATCAAGGTGAGAGATGCTCGAGGATCTACTAGAACTCTGGACAACACAAATCTTCTGATGTTAAAGGAGATGTAGAGTGGTCGGTTATGGTCGGCGGTACCAAGCAACAAATCTTCATTTGTGCAGGTTACTCCAGGCTATTCTTTCAAAGAACAAACTTCATCCGAGGATGTGCTGGCCAATTGGGCTAAGAAAATCTCTAAGTGAAGCAAGGCTGTAACCAGAGCTTCTCTCATCTCCTTTAATAGGATCAGAGCATCATAGATGCTTAATCTGGCCGGAAACTTCCTGAGATGAAACTTCCTGAGTTCCTGAGATGAGCTAGCACATTGTAATCCACTTTATGTTGTCCTCCATATTTCTCTTGGTTGTGTGGTTCTTCCACTGGTGGAGGTGGTTCTTCTCAAGTTATTATCTGTTTTCCTTTGTCCACTGGAGCTGTTCTGGGGGATAATACTTTCTTGCTCCTTAAGTTTACTTTTCTAATTTCTTCTTCTTGAGGTACCTTCATTGAATTTTGTGGTGTTACTTCTTTGTTGGAAAGATCTAAGTTGATAGAAAGCGGTGCACCCTGGCGCTTAAGGATTGATTCCTCACTCCCGGTGCTGTCATAGCTAGTATTATTGATGTCCTCTTTAGTCTTCTTAGTGAGTTCATCAGACTCAAGTACGATTTAAGGATCATTTTGGGAATCGAGACTTAGGCTAGATTTGTTAAAATCGATTACATCATTATTAGAAATAGTTAAAACATAGCCAAAATCACAATCATTATTTTAATAAAACCCCGGAGGGGCAGAAAGATAATCATACAAAGTCAGGGGTTCGAGAATTTTCTTCCCCGAATCCGAGACAACCAATGTAGTAGAGACAACCCCTATCCTACCCCCAGTGTTATCAATCCTTACAATAGTATTCTTTTTTCTCTTTGTCCTTGACGATGATGGATCTTGTGGCAAAATTTTCAACTCGGACTTGACAAGCTGAAGACTCTAAACGAAAGTTTATTGTGACGCATTTTGGATTTGGTTTAATTTTACCTTGGATGATTTGATACAAACTTCATTACATTCACCTTTTTCCGTATATGCGAAAGATTGTTTTGATGAATTCTGTATTTGGTTTAAGACCCTCTTGAGCTTGTTCCAAGTCGTACTCCACCCATCTTCTTCAGCATATGGATCAATCGGAGAGATTGGTTCAGCCGAAATCATATTTATGGAACCTTTTTTAGGTTCTTTCAAACATTCTTTTGGGATCGTTATATTTCCTTTATTAAGGTTCTTTTCAAATCCAATCTTAAAAATGAAACATTCTTCTATAATATGTCCTAGCAATCGGTGGTACGGGCAATAATTTGGTTGATCTTTCTTATCGGCCTCTTCGAGTTTCTTTGGCTCTAGGAGTCTGAACTCAGGCTTTTTCATCAGACTTCTGAACATCTTGGATACAACTTTATCTTTGAAAGAGTACACCATTTTCTATTGTTATGCTAGAAATATTCTCTTATTCCTTGTTCGAGGTGATCCTTCTTGCGGCGGTCTCTGATTGGACTTGCTATTCTATTTTTGAGCATGCTGTGATGAAGATTAATGAGGATTTTCTGCATATATCTTCATCACTTGTTTTCCTTTGCCGACAGTCGCTACTGTTCCTGATTTCTTTTCAAACACTCTGGTTGCCTTGGACTTTTCATACAAATTTATATGTTCGATTTCTTCCTGAATACTTTTGGCTTTAATGAGTAGCTTCTCAAAGGATTTGATGGTGAGTCCCTTGAGCATGAAAGCTACTGGCCCATGGATGCTTTTGAGTAAAATCTCAATTGCAAGATGTTCCTGTAGCTAAGGTTCACACTTCATGCTAAAGTTTCTCCACCTCAAAATATAGTCCACCAAAGGCTCAAGGGGCTTTTGCTTTTCCATCATGAGCTGTCCTATATACACATGATGTTGCGCTCCGATAAATCTTTTCATAAATAAGTGTTCCATTTCGGCGAGGGTCTTCACTGATCTGTTGGGTAAATACGTATACCAATCAAAGGTGACCCCTGTCAAGCTGCTGATGAACTGTTCGAAGAGCAATGCTTCGCTATTTCTTGTCTTGCCATAATTGGCTCGGAAGAGTGCTATATGTTGTCTGGGATTTCTAGTCCCATCAAATATCTTGAAGTTTGGACACACAAAACCCTTAGGGAAGGGTATGACATCAAATTCCTCTAGATAGTGTCTACCCTTTAAAATTAATGCACCACCCTTATATTGGGTTAAGGATTCTCTAACCTACTCGACCATTTGTTTAAATTCCTTTACTGGTATTGCGCTCGATGGAGAATCCTTCTTTGGTTGCTCATTACTGTTTGCTGAGGCAACTTCTCTTCTTTCATCTATAATGTGTATTATCTCTAGTTAGTTGACCTCTAGAGATTCTAACTGTGGTACTTGAGATTGTCCTTGAACTGTGGCCATGGCGATCATGGCTACGACCATCTCTTCTATCCTTTTCTCCAGTTGGCTGACTTGCTCATCCCTTAGGAGGATAGCCCTACACAGTTTATCTACGACATTCTCTTGAATGAGAGGTTGAGCATCACGTGCATATGTAGCGACCCTGGTTTTGATGACATGGACATTCATGAAATATTCTTTGACGTAATTATTGTAGTCAAAATCTTCATCATCGTTATCGATGAAAAGTACATGTTCCCGAGCCAACTCAAAAATCTCGACTCTGAGCTTTTCAATTTTTTCTTCAATTTTTTCTTCAATTATTGATTCGATTCTTGAATTATCTTAAGAACTGCGGGACCCTGCTGGACCTCCTTTTCTAGCTCCTCCATCTCACTGACAATCACTGCATCGATGTTAAATACTTCGGACCCTGGCTTCGTTCCACTATCTTGCCCTGCAAGCTTACTGGACTGTAATTGTACAGCGAACTTGGGTATCCACACCTTCTTATTTAACAATGATGTCTCAGGACAAAGTGTCCTAGCAAAAACATCGGTATAGCAAAGGGAAGTATGCTCCCCATGGTTTAGACGACTACAATACTGGGTAATTTCTTCATCTTTTCCTTCAAAATTTTAGTAATGTCTTTGAAGTGCGTAATCGGTAAGACTCTCGGACCCAGACTTGACTTAACCAGTGGATGACCTATGGTCCTGGTAGCAGTATAATCGATGGTAATAATAGCGAAATCAACTCTTCTTCCCAAGCAAAACTAGACGGGGATGCGAGTAGGCAAATTTTCAGTTGACTTTCAAGATCATTTGGCGGATCTGACGTCCCTTCAAATTTCTTTCTTCATACGAGGGGAAATTGCATGTCGTTTAAGTAATTGATAAACTGAGCAGCCCTCTTTGGCAGCTAGTCTTTGACAAATTGAACTGAATCGGGTGATAAGAGTAGCTTTCTTTTTCTCCATACCCTATCCAAGAAGTTTCGGTAATGCAGTAGTGATTTGCCAGATACACTCGTACCCATCGATATCAATTAAAGGATGAAATCTACTTCCCTACAGAAGCGGACAGGTTTCCAGTAATTCTGACCCATCCTGGTGAGGATCTTCCTTAACGGATATCTCCTCAGGTGTTTGGGCTTTAATGGCCCTCTGAACTCTCCTGCTATAGTTTCTCCTTTGACTTCGGGTTAGTGGTGTAGTTCTTGAACTTGATCCGATTTTGAATACTGATGGCGGGGCAACTAATCCCTCAGTTGGAATTTCAATGATCATTACTTCTTTCCCCTTAGCAGCAGTGGGGACAACAGGCTTGATAGGTGTCAGGGCAGCAGCAGTAGTCTTTGCCTTCTTATAAGAAGGGAAGTCCTAAAGACAGCTCAGGTTGAATTCAACAGACAGCTCCTGAACTTCTGGAGTGGTGACTTTCATTATAATGAATGGGCCCTTCCCGAGGATAACCTCAAAGTCTTCAAATATGGCTCCAAACTTAATTGTAGGAGCAACATTGCGGGCTTCAAGACTTGTCGGCAAGTTTCAAGAAAAAATCAGCGTTGGGTAGGCCATTGCAGCAGCTTTAAAACAGAAAGCTCTAGGGCTAGTTATCTAGTTATATGGATATGGCCAAAACCTTGTAATCTTAGTGCAAGCACTAAAAATTAACAAAGGTCGATCTGTAGACTGGGTAAGATTTAGTTTGTGGGGATTTTAAAAAATTTAGTAATAAGGTAATTTGAAAGTAGAAAAATTTAGGGTCTGTTTAAGGCAGTTGTAGCTTATCCAGCTTCTGCTGATAAGCAGCTTATCCTGATAATCTGCTGATAACTAGCTGATCTGGATAAGCTGTCTAGCTGTTTGGTTAGTGAGTCTGGAAAACAGCTGATTCTGGAAAATTGACCATTTTTCCCCTGCTCTGAATAATTTGTTTAACTATTTGGTTAGTGCGTTTTGTAAACAGCTTATTAGGAATTTTTTTTGGTTGAATATTATGTGTAGCAGAATGTTATTTTCTCAAATGTCAAGAAATTAAAATACAAAAAAAATTAATAATGTATAACTCAAAAAAGTTTTGATTACATCAAATAAGCACGGTGACATATATGAAAGTTCCTTACACATTCACACACTAATATGGATTATAATAAGACCCCCAAAAAAAAGAAAAAATAACATGTTAAAATTACAAAGAAAAATATGAAAATATTGACTTTAAAATGTAAAATCACATCACAAGGAATGTTGCCCAGTTCTAATACCTCAAAACCTAGAGAAAACCTGTCCGACTGAGGTGCGGTAAATACAGAAGAAATCAAACCATATGCGGTGGTCTCTCGTTGTGGTACTATCGAACTCCTCGCAGTTGTTTCCAATTCAGATATCGTAGAAACAGTTGCATTGTCGGCCCACCTGAAGAACTTGTAGTCTTCCGGTCCTTGTCCCCACCGCAGGCACCTATAAACTGCCTCCCGAAGCTATGTGTCTGGCGTGACTTGAATAGCAAGGATGGTAGTACGCAACGACACATCACTTTCTCAGACTTCTTTGAATGTCTGGAACTCATCGTCATGCAGTTATTAAAATTAGAATAGATCAGTCCAAAAATTGAAGAAATATAAATAGTAAACTTACCCAAGTGTGGAGACAGCTATTGTCGATAATAAATTTACGTGGCCGTCCAAACTGCTCCACCGTTATCCACCATATACGAGGTGATATAAGAGGTGAAGCTATTAACCAGCATAAAGCAATATATCCACATTAAATATAAAATATGCTCAAAGTTGATAAAATAAACTCTAATATAAGCATCACTTACCTCTATGATACTCATGATTTCATAAAACAAATTGCAGAGTCAATATTTTACAAAAAATTCAGTTTTATTCATAATTAAGCTTAACAGTACATTAGTGCTCAAATTTAAAAATTGTATGACTCATAATTAAGCTTAACATACATGTTCCAAGTCGAAATACATTGCTTCAGAAAAGAACATAATAGAGGATTTGTAATATGTGCTTAAAATCAAACTATCCAACCAGCAAGTAGCAGATATACCCCAAAAAAATATCTCCCAAGCAGCTATTTACATTTCCCTTAAGCATTTCTGTTTAACAAGCATTTTTGTAAGCTAACCGAGCCAGCTAACAAGAAAACTCATGCTTACCAAACCGGTAAGCATTTTTGTTTAACAAATAATTAGATATACCCCATCCAAGCTACTTTAAACATGAATACCAATTAAAATATAATTTCTTCATGCCAATTAGATAAATCCCTCACTAGCAGCTCCATTTTCCTCAAAAGTAGTTCCAAACATTCCCCCCAATAGCAGTTCAAAATAATGGAACATGTCAATCAATCAATCATACAATTCCTTCATGCCATCTCTCAACATTTCCAAACAATGGAACATACAATAAAATGGAATCGAACAAGAACAACAGCCTTAACTGCTCCTTAAAGTTTACGACATACATAACATTATAAGGTGCATGCATAGCATTATAAGGTGCATTTCCATTTACATACAGAAACCCAAATTATGCCTTAACAACTCTATTTCCATCAGATGCAGATAGAATATATATATACAAAATGGAGCTCGGTAGAGCCATTTTAGTGAGCATTTCAGAATACTTTAATAAGACATACTAAAAAATGGCGCATGCTCTAACAAAAGCCTGGTCAATAATTAATAGGGGAAATTACTCAATATATATGTTCAAACTCAATAACTCAATATATATGTTCAAACTCAATAGCAGGAAACTAGCAGCATGAAACCAATAGCAGGAAACTAACAACAGGAAACCAACATCCGGAAACCAACAATAAGAAACCAACAGCAGGAACTGCTCCATGAATTCACATAAACACCAATCATAACCACTATAAAGGAACAAAAATATTAAACCTTGGGTGTGATATTTGCTATCTTCCAAATGTTGCTATCTCCCAAATGGTTTCCCCCAATTCCATCATAAAAAAAAATAAATGACACAATGGTTGCTCTAAGTATTTAAGCCATCCTAAATTGAAAGACATAATATGTAATCAAATAAATGCTATGTTACAAAAATCTAACCACCAAGTATGAAACCAAAGTTACAAAAAAAGCATTCCAAATCAGAAATTCTTTCCTCTATTCTTCCAACACCAGCACATAACAATAAAGTAAATATGAACATTCATCCAATAATCATACACCAATACCATATAGTCAATTCATCCAAGAAGCTTTGTTTATATAAATTACACATAATTCTAATGCATTTACATATCTGACACCTAAACATTTATATTTTAGCACATAGCACTCAACTGTGTAGCTAAAGAACGTCGATATGTACAAAACCAACAATTTAATAACCCCACAGAGAAGTATAACAGCGTAGGTAAAGAAATGGAAGCAGTGCACCCATAACCCCACCACAAATAATGGTAATTATAAGAACATCACTGCAGCATTCAATCTAGTTGGCAAAGATTTCAACAACTTTCAACTTGGTCTCAAATGGTTTCCCCCAATACCATCACCCAAAAGAATAAATGACACAATGGTTGCTATAATTATTTAAGCCATCCTAAAGTGCCAAATTTTTTCTGAATACAGGCAAAGAAATAATTACTGCCATTTAAAAAAAAATTAGATAAAATACCCCATAAATTGCCATTTCAATCTTCCTTGAAAATGCAAATGGAAAAGATATATTAATGGCTTCTTCTTCAACTGCTTATTCCACTATTTTATTTTCTATTCTACTCTAAAGAACAAACAAAATTACACCAAACAAATGTTGCATTTGAGTGAGTTCAAAAGAGCTGTGGAAGTATGTACCAACAAATTTACACCAAAAATTTGAATTCATACCACTCCCAAATGGTTTCCCCCAATTCCATCATAAAAAAAAATAAATGGCACAATGGTTGCTGTAATTATTTAAGCCATCCTAAAGTGCCAAATTTTTTTGAATACATGATCAAAAAATACAGTGCCAAATTACTTCACACTAGAAAAGATGTGTGAAATTTTATTAACTAACATTTAAATATGGGAAACACCTTAAAGAATGACATATAACAAGGGTCATTCGCAATATGTGTGGGAATAGATTGGAAATTTGCGTCCTCTGGTTTGACTATTTGACGGGCCAGACTCACCAGTGCATTCAACCCAGCTGAGAAATATCTACTTATGGTTTTGGAGGAATGTTGAAACTGTTCCATAGCTCCTCTCATCGATTCATTCTGGGCCAAAATGTAGAGTGTTATTGCCAACACCTCTCTAGATGTTATTCTTGATGATCCTTAGTCCGTGGAGGGTCTGAAGTTCATTTAGGAGGTAAAAAAAAATGACTTTTGTCATACAAAATATATTTGCAAAACGTGTCAGGTGACCACGTAATAACTCTCCGATCCATCTATCTCCAATATTGTTGGACGTCATGCATCGGTTTCGATCAACATACGCGTTGAAGTAATGATATAACAACGTAAGGGTGATAGTAACAATGCAGATTTGATTAATTTGTCCTTCCTCTATAATATAAAATCTGGAAGAAAGGTAGACCTTTAAACTGGATAGTAAATAGTGATGTAATATCAGAAAACATATAAAACATGACAACTATGCAAAGAGTATGTGGATGTAAATTTGATTGCATGTAATAGAAATATGAATAAAGTTACATACATGCCACACATTTCATTGATATTTGCATATCTAAACATCAAAGTTCAATATGTAGCTAACATATTCAAGGATGAAAGAAATACAATACGCATAATGAGTTCATCACATAAATAGAAAATAAGACAGAAAGAGTCCATCAAACAAATAGTCAATGAAGTTACATGAATAGCATTCAATATTTCATAAAAGAGCGCAAGTAAGGAAGACAAAATTATGGATCTGAAGTCTCAAAGATTAGCATCCAGGTAGAGTTCCCTAGCAACTTAATATAATTAACATACATATCCTGGTCTTCCTTAATACGAGGATATGTGTTAAGGATCTTAACACACTCATGGATTGTGCTGTCCTTCACAGTTTTGGAATTATTTTTGGAAATTTCAATCAATGTCTCGATAGAACCTCTAACAAATGCAAAGCCTTTTTTATTTTTTACAGGTTGGGGGAGCTTTGTTCCATCAATGGATTGGATATCTGTGTGGATTTGGCTGGGACCTTCTCCTAGATCACCTATATGCTCTGTCTCTATATACTCTGCTAAGTTTGCAACACCCTGCTCATTAGGGGTGAAAAAATGAGTTCCTGTTGCTACAACACAAGTAAACATGTCATCCAACTTCTCCTCCAAAGCTGGTTTAATTCCAGTAAATTTGAATTTTTTTACCGCTGGCACTACCTGTAATCACAAAAAAAATTCGAATCAATATTCCAAAAATATGTCTCTAAAATATACTTGAAATAGTGATGTTATTACAGCTAACTTTTCTTCCCACCATCCCTCAGGTGTATCAATTGTCCTCTTTACTGAATCCCATCCCAATCTAGTTGATCCCCTTTCAAGCTCTTTCCAAAGTTTCCAGTCTTTCTTTAATTGATTCCATTTGTTCTTTAGTTTCATCATATCGTAATCTCTTCCAGTTATTTCTTTAAATTTAATTGTGATATTATGCCAACCTTTTTTATTAAAAAAAGTTGTGGGTCGATTTCCCAATTCGACCTCCCTCATGCATATATCACAAAAAATATTAGTAGCCTCTCTATCCCACATAGCCGATATCATATCAACGGATGGTTAGATGGCATTATGACTGAAAATGAGACACTTAAGATATGAAATATGCATATGTTAAACAAAATTCAAAAAAGATAATGAATTAAAATATATATTGGTCTATGGATGAAATATAAATGTGCTTTTCATATAACCATCATTTATGAAACATTTTCTTTTTCTTTTTCTCTATTATTATAGTACCACCGTATTTGAGTAATAACCAATTGAAATTTGAAACACATAGAGCATATTAGAAATTCTAAACCAATGCTAGCAAAGACAACCCAAAGGAGCATAGACCATAAAGCATATTTTCTTCACCCAACTTTTCAATTCTAAACCAACAACCCAAATGACATCATCATAGCTTGTTAAAAAACTTACTTGGAAAAACCTGCTTCAACAACAATGTATTGGATCTACCATAATCAGATAGTCAATTTTCTTTTGTACAAGTAAAGAAAGGGGTCTCATCAAAGCAAAAAATGCTGAGTTGCATAAATAATAACACCTTCATTGAAGTAAACATGCTTATCACCATCTCGGTAATAGAATATTCATTGAACCAGTACAAACTATTTCCATAAACATAACGTGAGAGCTCTAAAATATTTATCACCCAAACTTTCATTGTTCTAAAGCCACATATGCAAGAAATAACAATAATGCAAGCTTTTTAACTTATTCAATTGTGAACAAACATCGGCAAAATAGAATTGTTTCTTTAACTAATTCTGTCATAATAATCTCCTCCCAATCAAGTCCACTTGTTTAAATAATAAGCTCGACTCAACTCGTCTACACCATAAACAAGATGAATAATAAAAAAAGGGCAATAACATACCTACCACTAAATTATTATATATTTACATATCTAATTCCAAAACCTTATTTTTTACATTTATACCATCCAAATCTTTCAAATCACATAAAAACTATAACTATATTTACCTTTAAAAAAGTAAAATACACCTTTTAATGCATAGATAAGATGACATATCTATAAAAATTGAAGTTTATGTAAATCTTCCTAATAAAAATAGCATGGTCCCAAAAACAGAACTGACAACTTCTAAGAAATTGTGACATGTTGAAGAAAGTCGGAAAACATGACTCAAGGAATAACAAAGATATGTACCACTCCCACCAAAAGCTTTTTCATACAAAAAATAAACTTTCATGATTTTAGAAAAAAACATAGAAGCTGATCCCACAGAAATTAAAGCAGTTAAGAATGGTTAAGATGTTTCTTGGAGTTGACAGTGTACTACAACAAGTTTCTTCAAAATTATGCTTCAATTACTGCACCACTAACCTAATTATTAGTGAAAAAAACATAGAAGCTGATCCCACCAACCACATACATTTTGCGATTTATTTTGCACAAACGAGATGACAACAAAAGCTCCATTTTTTGTTTAATAAATGCAATACACTCCATTTTAGAAATAGTAGGCAATCCAATTTCAATTTCCATTTGCACTATGCGATTTGACTTTGTTGAACATCATTGCTATTGCAAAACACGTACAATATTTTTCACATAAACACGATCATATTTATCCTACCCCATATCTTCTACATATTCAAAGATCATACTTCATCATATCCTCATAAAAAATAAAATATAAAGCAACTTTAATACAACTTTAATACCAAATCAAAGCAACTTTAATACCAAATCGCAGGGAACAGAGCATTGTATCAATATCTTCTAGCCTCAACAAATACCCTAAATGAATCAAATCACTGGGAACAGAACATTGCATCAATATCTTCTAGCCTCAATAAATACCCTAAAAGAGTCAATAGCTTTGAATAGCATGGAGGCCATACGAACAAAACACAAAAAAAAAATTTGGTTCATAACACTGTTCGAAGAAAGGTAGGGATGGGGAATAGAGAAAAAAACCCTCTGGATGCTTCAAACATATCACAATAACAATGGATCTATATTTTTACCGGCGCTATTTAAAAATTCAAACTAGATCTAGGTTTTAGCCACCAAACACTTTGAAATAGATGGATTGAGTGAAATCTCTTGCCGAAAACTTAAATATCTCGGTGAAATGGGGGAAAGGAGGGAGGAGCCGAGCGAGGAAAATGAGTTTTGTTATCTGCAGAGCGACAGAGGCGGGATCGATGCCGAATGTTCGAAGGAAGGTCGGTTGCGGTCTTAGGAGGGTAGCGGTGTAAAAAATGGAGCCCAAACACGGATAGCGGGGATACACTTGCGATCCACGTGTAATATAATATAAAAATGTTGTTTCGAAAAACCCATGTAAAAAATGATATACTAAAATGCCGCCGCATATTTAAGCAGCCCCGCACGGGCCCTTAATTAATATAAGAAAATTTCAAAGGACGCGCAGCACAACATAATTTGATTTAATTTGTAAAATAGCAATTTAAAGTTGAAAGGGAGATGTGAAGTGTTTTAGGACCCAGCATTGGACCAATTTAGCAACACACAATGCCTAGATGGAACTAGTCCACTAACACACCTATTGGGGTTCCGACCCCACATGAGGATTAAAAGAGTCCTTAATGGCCTTTTGAACCCCTCTGTTCAATGTTGATTAAACGGACAATCCTGAAATCCAATGAGTTGACCGTACTTTCCCAAGACAGAAATGGGTAAAGTATGTCAACAGAAGAAGTGTAATTTGGTCCAAGAGGGACATGGACACATACACAAGAGGGACATGGACACATTACTGATGTGTGAAGATAATATTTCCTTATTTAAATGGAGAGAAAATTTTATCCCCAGTAGAGTTGCCAGAAGCTGGCGGCAGTATTTTTTGGTTAATGAGTTGCCCGTAAGAAGCTGTCGGTCACCGAAATCAAAATTTTGTCGCCCTCTTCGGAAGGTCGTTTTAATTTACGTATATATTTAAGTTTAGAAAAATATGAAATCAAATAAACCTCATATATTTCATAATTTAAATAAAGAGCATTGTACTTCAAATCCTGTATCTATCTCAAAGGATAAACACAAGACTTGAGGATGAGGCTCGATCAAATAAATTAAAAAATATACGACGTCTGTTTGGTCTGCGAAACTATTTTATTTGCCGATAATTTCTTCTATTTAATATGACGAATTAAATAGGGTTTATATTAAGCTGGGTTTGGACAAGCTTCCTATAAGGGAAAGCCCCTATAGTTAATTACAGCTTAGATAATCGAATCGAAGTCACTAATCGAAGTCACCTAAGAAAACACTCGATAAAAATCAAGAAATGTTATCTTTAAGGATTTCAAAAGGATAGGACTAAAGGATAGGACTTTTCAAAGATATCAGACAAAGATGTGTGAAATAGGATTGGTTCAAATTTGGAGCATTTTGGTTTTGGAATCCAAAGGAGGAAGGACTAGGGGATGTCATGGATCCAGAGGAGAACCTCGGTGACTTCCTAGTTTGTATTATAATTTGGTTTCAATTTTGAGGAGAAATATTTAGGTATTTCATTCTGCCAATTTTATTATTTTAGGCATACGTTTGTGTGAAACGATCACACATATTGCCTGAAAGATGTGAGGATTTAGATTATGACGAACGACGACCTCAGAATCCTAAGATGATTTAGAGCTTAGATTGTACAACAGAGTTGCACAAAGGCCTAAAGATGAGTTGAGGATTTATGTTTCACTAGGCAAACAACCTCAAAATCCAATGGCTTGTTATTTATCCAATGGCTTGTTATTTAAATGGCTTGTTATTTAATTCTAAGGAAGGAAATGGTCTAGCTGGTGAAGACATGTTTTGCTGTTGAAGATGGTCGTGCTGCCCACCATGCTAGCTCCAAGATCCTTTCCGCGATAAGTTTAAGTTTTCTAGAGTGTCAAGTTATGATGTCAAATGAGGTTGCCCTATGGTTGAAGTTCTTTAAATTTTATTGGCGATGCTAAAGTTGATTAAAGAGACACCGACTTGGATCCTACTGTTCCCACATTCTGACACCACTATTTTCTTTTGGATTCACTTAGACCAAATGAATTTATTAAACTCAACTTAATGAGTTCCATAATTTCATTTAGAAGGTGGGAAGTCTCATTAGCAACCGTTGGTTACCTCCTCCGAGGGATTCCTGATCATTCGATAGAGACGTCTTAATTTAGTTGTAGTTTTTGTGATGTTTGTGATTAAATTTTGAGTTGTTTTATATTTTAAATGTTGTGGAGGTGATTTTTATTTTGGTTGATTTTAATGTTGGTTTTGGGTTTTGGTTTTGTGGCTATCCTAGTAGTTTTGGTTTTCATGCAGGGTGACATTGTTGTTTAACATGCAAGTTTTGTAAGCATAAAAAAGTACAGTATGAAAGTACAAGAAATGCGACATTGTAAACTATTCAAAAAGCGTACCTGGTGAGTTTTCTCGTTCCACCACCTGAAACTCAAAATGCATGTGAAAGCATTTTCTATAAAGTAGAAAAGTAAGGTTTTAATGATCTACCCAACCCTAGGTCATATCTTGGTGGGTCTTTATTAATTTGATTAAGGATGATTTTTGTTAAGAAAAATATATTAAGTTTAGCAGATCTCCGAGGTATCCAGTAGATCTGAAGAAAGATGCAGGTCCATGCTTCCCTCTCACCGTCTTGTGAAATGCCTCGAGCTCATTTTTAAAATTATTATTTTGCTTGATAACCCATCCTGTAAATACCTTTAATGCTTAATGAACATTGATGTTTCAATTATCTTTAAGAGTAGAGTAATTATCACTTATCACTTAATTTGAGGATTATGTGGGTGAAGACCCTTAGACCCTTAAATGAAGACCCTTAAAAGGGCAAGTTAATGTTATTAAGTCACTTAGCCAACTTTTTAGTTTAGGCTTGTAGTGTTTTAAAGGTGTTCAATTTTTAATTTTGTTCACTTTTCTAATCTTCTTTTAACCAAATTTGATTTAGCTTAGGTCACTACTAAGCCTTAGGTCACTACTTAGGTCACTACTAAGCCCTTAATATTTTGGTAGATGTCTTAGTCATATATATTTTTGAAAAGATTGAATTTTTAAGTGATGATGATTCATTATCAAAAGTTTTGAAAGTCATTTGATCATCAAATGGGGGTGTTAGAATAGTGAGTTATCAACACCTAAAATAATACCCCTAAGTCTAGGATCATTTAACTGATTAGACTTCCAAATTCTAATAATTTAAGGAAATTACAAATTTGTTCTTTAATTAATAAAAATGAGATTGGTTTCTACCAATTAATCCCCTTATGTTCAATCATCCAAACAAGTTGATTAGGATCAGAGGTTACACATTCCCCTTTCTTAAACTAAACCTAAATGTTAATTAAGGCTAAATTTCCAAAATTACACTTTTGCCCCTAAGGCTCTATCACTTCATTATTTGTCAAATTTAATTCAAATGACTAATGACTTTGGAGTTTTTGGAGTTTTTATCCTACCGTAAGACATCAGAGGATAAAATCTGATTTTTCAAATTTTAATTTAATTTGCATATTTATTTTTATGCAAAAATAGGATTTTTCAAATAAAAATCCATAACTTGACCAAGGAAAACCCTAATCCCTTGAAATTTTTACTGGAGATAGACTTAGACCAGAGATTCATTGTGACCAAATTTCATGATTTATTGAGGTTATATTTGAATTTTAAGAATTATTTTAAGTCATGGAGCCTTTATTAATTATAGAATATTTTAAATTCGAAGAATTAAGTTTCATATTTTTATTAAATGTTTCTGAGGTCAAGGAAACCAGAGAAATAAATTTCTCATTTTTTTTTTTATTTTTCTTTGAATTGTTAGAACTATTTTAGGGAAAATCCATTTTTAGCCTTTAAAAAATTTTTTATGCTTCAAAATTCAATATCCTCACTTATAAAATCAGGAAAAATATTCTAATTATTCCCAAGTGCTTAAGAAACAATTTAGAACATTTCCATGAATTTTGTTGTTTTTGTGATTTTATTTTTGTTTTTTAATTATTTAAATATTAAAAATAGGCTAAAAATGAAGTTTTTATTTTAATTACCATTTCATTTTTAAGAACATTCCTCTAATCATAGAGAACTCCAAAAACCAATTTTTATAATTTATTGAGTTATATTTTAATTATTAAAAATCATTTTAGTGCTAAAAATGACACAAAACATAGAAAATCAATTTGAGTTATCAAATGAGCTCCAAATATTTTAAATTTTTTATGGGGAGTTCTCTGAACTTCAAATTTTAATGGACAGTTAAAATCGAGTCATTTAGATGTTTAAGTTTCCCAAAATTGATTTTTTTTTCTTAGGGTTTGTGAAAATTAAGTGCATTTTTAATTACTTGGGTCATCAAATATTTTCCAAAGGGTTCTCTAGTCATGGGAAACCTTCCTAAATTTCCTTGGAATTTTCTAAGCAATATGATAATTATTATGATTAATTTATGCAAATAATAGACATAAACTTGAAAAATATGGATCTCTGTCTAGAGATCTTCTTTGACTTTGGAAAAATCAGAGAATATTCCCTAAGAAAGAGGCAACAACATGCCAAAAATTTAAGCCATGGTGAAATGTCTACATGCATGGAGAATCAAAAGGCTCAAAATAGTATTTAATTGATTAAAAATAAAATATACATCAAAAGAACTTCAAATAATTTCCACAATGTTCTCCTCTATTCATTGAGCAAGAGGGTATTTTTTTTATTTTTGTGATTTTTCTACACCAAGATATGAATTTTTGAAGTTAGGACTATTTAATTAAATTAGAAAACCCTTATTTTTATACTTAAACACGCGGTGCCACCTCATCCATGGCATCTCCCATGCTCCACGCGTCATCTTTTGGTTCGGCCACGCCCTCTGACTCGGTAGCCATGCATCTCATGGTTTACACGCCGAGAGTTCATCCAACCAGATCTCATATGCTAATGAGATAAATGCGCGACCGGACGACTCCCCGTCATCGTCCCCAAATAGTCTAACTCGTGATCATTAACACTAAAACCCTATGATCTCACTCATTTCTCCACCAAATGACCTCAAGTTTGATCCTATGGACTCTTCTAAGTGTGGAAATCATATCCATATGGTAAAAATGCCATGAAACTAACCCTAATCAAATGGAGAATCAAAATAGGCTCGGGAAGAGGGGAAGTTCAATACCTTTGCTCTGAGAACGGAAGCTTCAATCAGAGGTACTCAAAACATTTGTGGAGGTCAAAGGAGGCTAGGGATTGAGACCCTTACTATGGTAAAAGGTCTAGGTAAGAATTCAACCAAGCTCAATTTCAGGTGGAGTAGGCCTTGGGGTTTAATTTGGTGGAACCAAGTCATAAGGCCAAAATTCGAAGTTTGACTTGGATTAAAATTGGGCTCAAAGCATGGTCCAATTGAGCTTGGATTTAGTTTAGTTTGGTCATATGAAAGGTGAGTTTGAGTTTAGAATTGAAATTGGGGGAGATTGGGCCCCAATTGATGGGCATTGGAGGTAATTTTGGGGAAAATTGGGACTTTAAAGGCAATTTGGGGTTTTTGATCAAAATGGTCAAATTGGTCAAATTGGGTCATGCCGTAGCTGAGAAAAATGAAATTTAGAATATTTGGAAGGATTTGGGAATTTTTTGGAATTTTTGGAATTTTGGGCTAAGGAGGGGCATTTTGGTAATTTTCCATTTTTTGGTGATTTTGGGTAATTTGGTTATTTTCAAAAGGTTTGAAATGATTTTTGAAAAAATTTAGCTATTTTGGGTAAATTTGGGATCTTTGGCCAAATTTAGGGTTTCAAGGGTACTTATGTAATTTGGGGAATTTTGGGGCAAAAGACCAAGTTGAACTATGGACCAATGGGAACTTTATTTAGGTCCTCTATGTACTGGTCTTAGCTAAACCCCGCCTAGGGCTAGTATGTTTAGAGGACCACCTCATGAGTCTCCCAAAGGATTAAGGGATCAAAGTAAAGAATTTTTGGGTTTGTATTTGTGAGTGATTGTGAGTGAGAGTGAGTGTAAGTGAGTGAGGAGGTGAGTACCTTAGCTTTAGACCAACACCCAGAGTCAACCCTAAGGTCAAGCAGTCCTATGGGAACTCTCCTTGTGCTCTCCTATAATGACCCCACCTACTAAGTGCTAGAGGTTAGGACCACTATGTGGAACTTCAAGTTGAGTAAAGTGGAGTGGAATTTTTAATGGTGAGGGTTACTTTTCTAATTTTCTAGGAATATTCAACATGAAAGTCCTATGGTTAGACCCTAGGCTACTAAAGATTACTAAAGAGGAAAATTAGACCTCAACCAAAAGTGAGGTCAACAAAATAATGCAAAGATTTAGTGATGAGATGATGTGTGCCTTATAAAGAAATTCGGGAAATTATTCAAAAATGTCATGACTTTGAATTTAGAGTCATTTTAGAAATGATAGAAGTGTTCGTTAATTTTTACAATCTAGATTTTATTGGCCTATTCTATTTAGAGATGTTAATATCTATATCAAAACATGTGATTGGTGTCAGTGAGTAGTGTTGACCTCACTTTTGGTTGAGGTTTAGTTTTTCCCTTTTATTAGCCTAAGGTCTAGCCATAGGATTTTCCTATTGATTATTCTTAGAAACTAGACACGGAGCCCTCATCATTAGAAATTCTACCCTCTTCTTTACTCAACTTGAAGTTCCACATGTTGGTCTCAACCTCTAGCATTTAGTAGGTGGGGTCACTATGGGGGAAACTCAAGATGAGTCGCCCTTAGGACTGTTGGACCCTAAGGTTAACCCTGGGTGTTGGTCTGGAGCTAAGGCATTCACTACACTCAATACACTCATATTCACCCATATTCACTCATAACCCTAAACTCAAATTTCTGGCCTAAGACCACTATGTAGAGGACCCAAAATGGGGTTTTCATTGGTCCATGGCTTGTTGGTGATGATTGGTTCCTCAACTCTACCAAAATACCCATCTTGGCCTTTTACCGTAAAACACCCCCAAATTACTGACCGAGCTTTTTTTTTTGTAAATCGACAATTACAAGAATTTGATGACGCTACTAGAAGATTTAAATTCCAGCAACGATATCAAAATCTTGACTACAATTTTATATATATGTGTTTGATTTAATAAAGATGTGTATAGATATAATATTCAATAATGTCAAAGTCGAATTTGTCAACGCAAGTATACGTATCGCTCAAGTAATATAGGGTTCTAATGGAGTAATATAGGGGTCTAATAGAGTCCTAGTTATCGATCCCATATGGAGAAATTGAATACTACGGACTAAGGCTTAAAAAAAAGTAATACTTCAACTACAATGACGGCGTTCAATTTGCTTATCTGTCACTAATAGGCATTTGAAATAAGTAGATAATTTGGATAACAAATAAATAACTAATGATAGAAAGTAGGGTTAAATTTATGATATTCAATATATAAGAAAGCATCCTTCTCCTTGCCAAGAAATTATAGTAAATGGATAAAATGAATTAGTTCAATTTATATTGTGCCAAATAGGAGCATACTTATTCTTTACCCTTTGGTCCAGGCATAAAGAACATTGACTAATCCTATGCTTGGTTACTGATTCTGTGGCTAGGCTGGGAGGATACCGGCTCTCACTGCAGAGCTCCTACATTCCCCTTGCCTGAGGGCTAACATCTACACTTCAACACCCAAATAATAGGATAAAATTGGGGATTTTAGTCTGTCACTCTAAAATCTCCAATTCTAC
>NW_018242500.1:341191-351076 GCF_001263595.1 Phalaenopsis equestris
AAGTAGCAAGGAGGAAGAAATCTCTCACTTTCCCTCCACTCTTACAATTTCTCGAAGAATTCCTCACAGTTACACGCTCTAGCAAGCTATCTACACACTAATGGAACCTATCTAACCTTCAGGACTCCCTTATTTTCGGCCAAAATCTTCTCTTTAAAGATGTGGATGAGTTTTCCCAAGAGTTGCATATGCACCCCTCCAAAATCCGGTCTTATCCATTGTACAAGTACACATAACCGTCCATCCCACTGTCGATGGCCTCGATGGCGTCGTTGGCTTCCTTATGGAGATTTTGTTCTGTAGCCTCGGGAAAAGCTCACCGTCGATGGCGCCGTCAGTGCCCTAGTGCAATTCTTCACATTTTGGTCCATTTTGCTCCAAATTCGCTCTTTTTTGCATCTTTTTGCTCCATTGACCTTAATTCATCTTTTCTGCAACAAAACATCAAAAATACCTTTTTTTAAAGTGCAATATCATTAAAAATAGTATAAAAGAGGTACGAAAATCTCAACATATTTTACTTTGGTGCAATACCCCTCTTGGACCCAAAATTCCAAAAATTCCAAAAATTCCAAGAAAATCCCAATAAATCCTAAATATTCTCAATTTCATTTATCTTAACTACCACATGACCCAATTTGGCCACTTTGACCATCTTTAATCAAAATCCCCAAATTGCCCTTTAAAGACCCAAATTCCCCAAATTCAATTCAAATGTCCATCAATTTCACCTCAATTTCAATCTTAAACTCAAATTCATTTTTGATATGATCAAATTAAACCAAATCCAAGCTCAATTGGTCCATGATTTGAGCCCAATTTTGATTTAGGTCAAAACCCCAATTTTGACCATATGACCTAATCTCACCAAATTGAACCCATAGCCTAGTCAATTGGCCCCAATTAATGTTGAAAAATCTTGATAATATTCCTATACATCAAAATCAACCGTCAATTGGCCTTGGTGAAGCTTCATATCTATTTGATTTTGGCCTAAATCCAAAATTCTCAAATTTAGCCCCAAATTAGCTAAGTCCCCAAATTTCACCTAATTGATTCCCTTAACCTCCAAATTGGCATCTAATTCATGTTGAAAACTCTTCATGAGATCTCTATTGACCATTTACAAAAATCAATTTGGACTTAGACCAAGGCTAACCCAAGCTAGACCCAAGCCTAGCCCAACATAACCAAATTGATTAAGGTTCAAAATTCTCTCAAATTGACCCTTCAATTGAACTCAAAACCACTTCCATCCTTCAGCAAAGTTGTTCCTTATGATTATATACACCAAGTAAAATATTTATTTGGGTCAATTAACATGTATAACCTAGCCCAAACCCATGTTTTGGTCATTTGCACCCACTTGGACCCATGCACTAAATGTGACCTAACCACCCTAAAGTCACCAAATTAACTCCACCACAGCCATTAGGTGGACTTAGTGACCAATCCAAACACCATGAAACCACCTAAATCAAGCCATGGACCAAAGGTCCCCCAAATTAAGGGATATTATTTCCAAAAATGCCCATGCTTAAGATATATTTGCCAAATCAAAGCACATTTGCATTAAATTATTGTGATGGATTCCTCTGGGTTCCCTGAGGTTCCCTGAGGTCCTTTCCGCCTCCCCCTAGCCGGCTGGCCAACATAGTGGCCGAGAAAGCTCAAAACTGAGAGCCACCCCCATGGCACCTCACCCAAATCAAACCTAGAGACCAGGTCATCCAAATCAAATGGAAGAGCTCCGCTGCCCTCCACCTAAGAACCACAATGCACCTAAACTTGTGCCCTGAGAGCCCCCCCATGGCCTTGTTTATAAAAATTCACCTCCCACAGCCATTGGAGGTGTGCTAACCTTTTCTTAGAGAGGTCTCTCCAAACTTCTCACAGAGCTTCCTTAAGATTCCCTCAGTGCATTCCAACTAGTTTTCCCCACCAATTCTCACTGTCGGAGCTCAATTTTGAGCTTAAAACCTTCCCGAAAATAAGGACAGAACCCAACACACCTCCACAATCCACCAAACTCAAATTAACTTCTCCCACACCTTCATAGCAGTGAAAGAAACTAAATAGTGAAAGAAGCCAAAACCCCGTAAAATCCCCGTCCCACAGAGCCTCTACCATAGCTCTAGACCAACACCCAAATGTGGCCGTGATTGAATTCATACCTAGGATTGAATTCATACCTAGGCCTTACACCAAGACCAGGGACTCAACCACAACAAGGGACTCAATCCCTAGCCTCCTTGGACCCCAACGAATGTGTCATGAAGCTTCACTTCTCACTTCACTTCTCAGAGCAAAGGTATAAAACCTCACCTCATCCCAAGCCTATTTCAATTCTCCATTTAATTAGGCTTCATAAAAATTGCATGATTACCATTAGGATATGTTCACCTCACTTAGACGAATCCATAGGATCAAACCCGAGGTGATTTGGTTGAGTCTAGGCTGAGATCTTAGGGTTTTAGTGTGGACGGTCAGGGGATCATTCTATTGGTGGGGACGATGACGGGGAGGGACGATGACGGGGAGTCGTTCGATCGCGCGTGTATAACATGGATGGCCAAGATTGAGCCGGATGACTCCTCGGGACATAAACAACGTGTCGAGTCAGCAAGCTACATGGACGGCGGTGTCCAAGGAAAGCGTGCCACGCATGCCTTCGGAGCCATTGTAGGATGAGGTGGCACGCGCGGTCTAAATAGATAAATAGGGCTTTTCTTATTTATTTAAATAACCTTAACTTAGAAAATTAATAACTTTGTGTAGAAAATAACTTTGTGTAGAAATTAATAACTTTGTGTAGAAAAATCACAAAAATAAAATAAAAATACCCTCTTGCTCAGTTAATAGAAGAGAACAATGTGAAATAAATTTCATGACCATTTCATGCATATTTTATTTTTAATTAATTAAACACACTTTTGAATCATTTGATTCTCTTTTATTTTTAATTAATTAAACACTCTTTTGAATCATTTGATTCTCCATACATATTGGCAGATCACCTTGGGTTGAAATTTTGGCTTATTGTAGCCTTATCAAGGGAAATATCCTTTGATTTTTTCAAAGTTAGACGAGGTTTCTATATAGAGATTCATATTTTTCAAGTTATTCCACATTATTTCTTTAAAATAATCATGGAAATTAGTATACTGATTAGAAAATCCTAAGAAAATTTTTGAAGGTCGACAATGACCAGAAAAGCTTTTGGAAATAATTTCATGGGTCAAGTCATTTAAAATATCCTTAAATTTTACAAACACTAAATCACTAAAATAATTAATTTTAGAAAATATAAACATTTAAATGACTTGATTTTTGATCTCCACTATGATTTATGATCCAGAGAACTCATCATAAAAATTTCAAAATATTTTGAGTTCATTTGACAACTTAAGTTGATTTTGAAAGATAAATACAACTTTTTGCATTTAAATGATTTTTAAAAATTAACATATAACTCAAAATATTATAAAATTTAGTTTTTTGAATTTTCTGTGATCAGGGATATTTTCTAAAAATAAAATGATATTTAAAATAAAAACTTGATTTTTAGCCTATTTTAAATATTTAAATAATTAAAAATTCATAAAAATCACAAAAATAATAAAACTCATGGAAATTTTATAAATTGCTTCCTAATCACTTAGGAATAATTATAATATTTTTCCTAATTTTCTAAATAAATATATTGAATTTTAAAGCCTAAAAATAATTTTTTTTTTAAAAAAAGGCTAAAAAATGAGTTTTCTCCAAAATAATTCCAATAAAAAAAATCAAACAATTATAAAATTTTCTACTCTGAGTCCTCTGACCTTAGGGCGATTTTTCAATATACAAAACTTTATTTTCACCACCTAAAATATTTTATTTTATTAAATAACCTAGAATTTAAAATAATTCTAATAAATTACAGAGAGATGAAAAAATCATGAAATTTTATCCAAAGGCTTTTCTAGTTTCGGTCTACTTCCAATAAAAATTTCAAGGGATTAGACTTTACCTTGGTAAAGTTAGGAATTTTCTTTGAAAAATCCTATTTTTGCTTTAAAATAATTATATAAATTAAATTAAATTTTGAAAAATCACATTTTCTCCCCTGATGTATTAATTAACCCATCAATGAGGTAGGATAAAAATTTCAAAGTCATTTGAATTGAATTTGACAAATTATGAAGTGTTAGAGCCTTAGGGGCAAATGTGTAATTTTTGGAAATTTAGCCTTAATTCAAGAAGGAAAATGGGTAACCTCTAATCTTAATCAATTTATTTGATGTTCGAAACATAAAAGGTCAATTGGTAGAAACCAATCCTAGTTTCTTAATTAAGTTAATAAATTTCTAAATCATTAAAAATTTTGAAGTTTATTAAATAAAATGATCCTGGACTTAGGGGTATGACTTTTGAAGTCAATAATTAATCAATTTAATACCCCTATCTTGATTTTCAAATAAAACCCAAATCATGAATCATGATCACTTAAAGTTTAACCCTTTTCAAAACTAATTAAGACACTCACCTAGGTCTTAAGGGCTTAGTGGTGACTTAGGCTAAATAAAAATTGACTAAATAAGGATTAGAGAAATAAACATAATTAAATCAAACATCCAGAAAACACCACTATGCCCAATTAGGATTAAGAATTTGGCTAAGTGTTCAAATTACACTAACTTCGCCTTCAAGGGAGCCCACTCACATAATTTTTAAATTAAATGATTAATGATAATTACCCCTTTCTTAGGGATAATTGAGGCATCAATGTTCACTGAGTATTAAGGGTATTTTTAAGGGTATTTATAGGAATTTATAGGATGAATTATTAAGCAATATAACAAGTCTAAAAGGGACTCAGGATTTTCCACCAGTCAGCGAGAAAGTAGCACGGACAAGCTTCTTTCTCTACATCTGTTGGACACATCGGAGATCTACTAAACTTAATATATCTTGCTTGATAAAATCATCCTTAATTAAACTTCTAAGGACCCGCTAAGATATGACATAGGGTTAGGAAAATTATCAGAAGTCTACTTTTCCTTCTCTTCACAAATGCCCTCACATGCATTTTTAAGTTTCAGGTGGTGGAACGAGAAGACTCGCCAAGTACGCTTTTACAGTTTTATAGTATCGTCTTTCTTCTGCCTTTTCCTTACATGTTTTGTGCTTGCATTTACCAACATAAACTTGCATGTTAACCAAAACCATAACCCAAAACCAAAATTAAGAATCGACCAAGATAAAACTCACCGCCACAACATTAAAAATATAAAAAAAAACTCAACATTTAATCACAAACATCACACAAAACCACAACTTCAACTAAATTAAGATGTTTCTATCGGATGATCGGGAATCCCTCAGAGGAACTAACCTACGGTTGCTAATGAGGCTTCTCACAGTCTAAATTAAATTATGGAACTCATTAAGTTGAATTTAGTAAGTTCATTTGGAATAAGTGAATCCAATAGAAATTAGTGGTGCCGAAACGAGGGAACCGTAGGATCCTAATCGGTGTCGCTCTAATCAACTTTAATATGCCCTCATAAAATTTAAAGGACTTCAACTATAGGGCCACCTGATTCGACATTATAACTTGACACACTAGAAAACGCAAACTCGTCGTGGCAGGGGTAAATCCTCACCTTATCTTCAGGTCTTTCCATAGCCCTGCTATACAATATAAGCCCTAACTTGTCTTAGGATTCCGAGGTTCTCGTTTGTCACAACTCAAACCCTCATATCTTCCAGGCTATTTGTGTAGTCGTTTAACACGGATGTAAGCCCTAACTAATAAAATTGGCAGGATGAAACACTTAAAATTTTCTCCTCAAAACTAAAGCCAAACATTAGGATAGCTTGGGAAGTCACCGGGGTTCTCCTCTAGATCCATGACATCCCCTAATTCTTCTTCCTTTGGATTCTACAATAAAATGTTCCAAATTTGAACCAATCCCCTTTCACACATCTACGTATAATTTCGTTGAAGAGTCCTACCTTTTGAAATTCCTTGAAGATAATATTTCTTGATTTTTATCGAAAGTCTTCTTAGGTGGCTTTGGTCATTAAAGATGTAATTAACTGTAGGGGCTTGCCCTTATAGGAAGCATGTCCGAACCCAGCTTAATATAAACCCTATTTAATCCTTTATATTAAATAGGAGAACTTGTCAGGAAATACAAAGGTTTTGCAGACTAGACGGACGTCATACTTTCCTTAGTTAATTTGATCAAGCCTCACCCTCAAGTCTTGTGTTTATCCTTCGAGATAGATACAAGATTTGAGGTACAACGCTCTTTCACTTTAAATTATGAAAAATATGGGGTCAGTTTGATTTCATACTTCAACGTCCTTCCGAAACGGGTGACAAGATTTCAATTGCGGTGACTGACAGCTTCTTACAGGAAACTCCCCATAAACCAACCTGAAATAGCGCTGACAGCTTCTGGCGACTTCGCTGTGGAAATGCTTTTCTCTCCATACAAATCAAGAAATGTTATCTTCACTCATCGGTAATATGTCAATGTCTTTCTTGGAAAAAATTACCCTTCTTCTATTGACATACTTTACCCATTTCTGTCTCGGGAAAGTACAACCAACTCCTTGCCAACTCCTTGGACTTCAGGACTCATCTTTGAACAGAGGGGTTCAGAAGGCCATTAAGGAATATTTAAATTTTTATATGGGGTTAAATGCCCAATAGGTGTGTCGGTGGACTAATTCCACCTAGGCATTCTTTGCCACTAATTGGGTCCCACCCTGGGTCCTACGTCCTAAAACTTCTTCACATCTCCCTTCCAAATTTGATTTGCTATTTTGCAAATTAAACCAAATAGTGTTGTGTTGCGCGCACATTGAAATTTTATTATATTAATTAAATTTTACACCTTTTTAAACAATAATGTTAAAAAAAATACCCATAAATTAAGACCCACCCGGTCTACAGATCAACCTCTATTTTCAGTGCTTGCACCACTAAAAAAAAATTTACGAGGTTTTTGGCCATATAGCTAACCCTGAAAACTTTATGTTTTAAAGCTTGTTGCAATGGCCTACACAGTGCTGACCTTTTCCTGCAATCTGCCAATGGACCGCAGTGCCCGTAACGTCGCTCCCACCCTCAAGCCACCATCAAGTTCAAAGATGGATTTGAAAATCTCGAGCTTATCCTTGGAAAAGCCCCATTTGTGGTAATGAAGATCGCTGCTCCGGAAATACAAGAACCGTCTGCAGAATACAATTTGAACTGCCTTCAAGACTTCCCTGCTTGCAAAAAGGCTAAAGCTATTGCCATCAAGCCTGCTATCCCTGCTACTATTAAGGGGATAGAAGTGATGGTCGTTGAAGATCTGATTGAGGGACTAACTTCCCCACCACCCGTGTTTGAAATCGGGTCGAGCTCAAAGACTGTACCACTCACCCAAACTCAAAGGAGGAACCGCAATAGAAGATTTCGGAGGGCCATCAAAGCCCAAACTCTTGAAAACACTCCCATTGAGGAGGAGATTCATCGAATTGAAGAAGTGTTACTGGAAATTTATCCACTCCTACGAGGGAGTATATTCCATCCTTTGATAGACACTGATGGATGTGAGAGTATCCGGAAGATTGCTACCGCATTACCATCACTTCATGGACATGGTGAGGAGGGAAAGAAGTTCACTCCTATCACCCGAGTTGGCACGGTTTTCAAAAGGCTTACTACCAAAGAAGGATGTTCTGTTAGTGATTTACTTAAACAAATGGGACATGCAATTTCCCCTCATATGAAAAAAGAAATTTTGAAGGATGTTAAGTCCATTAGAAAGTCTCATAAGTCGACTGTAAAGTCACCTACCCTTATTCCCGTCTGGTTCCATTTGGAAACCAAGTTGATACTGCTATATTCACCACCAAACAAGCCATCACCAGGACCGCAGGTCGTCGACCGATTAAGTTGAGACTAGGTCCGAGGAGCTTACCCGTCATTCCTGCAATCCCAAAAAGAAAAATAAGACGATTACCTAACACTGTAGCCGGACTACACCGCGGGGAGCATACCTTCCCTCGACAAACCGATGTCTCTACTAAGACGTCCCGTCCTTAGGCATCATTGTCCAAAAAAAAAGAGTATGGGTACAAAAGGTCGCTGCACTGATACAGTTCAGTGAGCCTGCAAGGCAGGAAGTGAAACCAGTGCTTGAAATATCTGACATCGTCACGACAATAGCTAGAGAGATGGAGGAACAACTAGAGGATGTCCATCAGGGTCCTCTAGATCTTAAAGCAATTAAGGAATCGATAATTGAAAAAAAAAGTTAAGTTGAGAAACTCAGGATCGAGATTTCCGTCAATAGTGACAATGAAGATTTTGATTACAGTGATTACTGGGAGGAGTATTTCATGGATATCCATGTGATCGAAACCAGAGCTACCACATCAGCACGCAAGGCTCAACCTCACATCGAAGAGAACGCCGTAGATGAGCTGCGTAGGGTTATCTTCCTAAGAGATTAGCAAGTCAGTCTACTAAAGAAAATAATGGAAGGGATGACTGCAGTTATGACTGCCATGGCCACCATTCAGGGGAAATCACAAGCACCAAGATTTGCTTCTCTAGAGATTAATCAGCCAGAAATTATACACATCACAGATGAAAGAAGGGAGGCTACTTCAGCAGGGAATCGCTAGTCTTCGTCACAGTACTCTCAGAAACAGAGCAGTCAATCAAACCAACGGCCGTCTCAGAAGGGATCACCTCGAACAGTGGGTAAAAGAATATCCTCGTTAGAGTGAAAAAACATTATGTATTCCTTCAAGGATGAAGCCGTACCTAAAATATTCAAAAGCTTGATGAAGAAACCAGAATTCAAACTACCTGATCTAAAGAAACCCGAAGAGGTAGATAAGAAGAATGAGCCAAATTATTGCCCATACCACTAGTTGCTTGGGCACACTATAGACAAGTGCTTCGTCTTTAAAGATTGTCTCGAGAAGAACCTCAAGGCAGAGAATATAACAATCCCAAAGGAGTATTTGAATGAACCTGAAGAAGGTTCCATAAACATGATTTCAGCTGAGTCAATCTCTTCGATCTATCCTTATATTAGAACAGACGGATGGAGTACAACTTGGGATGAACTCAAAAGGGTCCTTAATAAAATACAAGATTCATTTCATCGAAACAAGCTTCTACGAAACAAGCTTCTACGAACACCAAAGAAGAATGGAAGGAGGTATGGAGCAGATCGTATCGGAAGATACTTAACAAAATACAGTCTGCATCAAAACAAGCCTCCATTCAAAGTCCGCAACATACCGAGCCCGAGATGAAGGTTTCTCCAGAAAATCCATCATCGTTAAGGATAAAGAACAAGAAGAAGAAAGCTTCACTGCCAAGATTGATAGCACGGAGGTAGGATAGGGGCTGCCTCTACTAGACTGGTTTTCTCAGATTTGGGGAAGAAAATCCTCAAACCCTTGACTTTGTATGATTATCTTTTTGTCCCTCCGGGGTCTTATGAATATAATGACTGCGATTTCGGCTACATTTTAACTCTTTCTGGTAATAATGTAACTGATTATGACCGATCTAGCTGCAATCTCGATCCCCAAAATGATCCTTAAATTGTACTCAAGTTTGGTGAACTCGTTGTCAAGTCCAAAGAAGACATCAATGATACCGCTTATGACAGCACCGATAACAAAGAGCCAACTTTCGAGCATCATGGTACACTGCTCTCCATCAACTTAGATCTTTTCGACAAAGAGGAAGAGACACCGGAAGATACACCGGAAGATTCAACAAAAGAAGAAATCACATAAGTCAAATTAAGGAGCAAAAAAGTGTTACCACCAAGAACAGCTCCAGCAGATAAGGGAAAACAGATAATGAGCAGA
>NW_018242500.1:351231-352617 GCF_001263595.1 Phalaenopsis equestris
CGACGCTCTGATCCTGTCAAAGGAGATGAGAGAATCTCTGGTTACAACCTTCCTTGATCTAGAAATTTGCTTAGCTCAGTTGGTTAGACATCCTCAGATGAAGTTTTCTCGTTGAGAGAATAGTCAGGGGTAACTTTCACAGATGATGATTTGCTGCTCGGTACCGCCGACCACAACCGTCCGCTCTACATCCCCATCAATATTGGCAGATTTGTGTTATCTAGAGTTTTAGTGGATCCTGGGGCATCTCTTAACTTGATGAGCCTACGGATATTGGCTTATTTGGATATTGAAGCTCAAGAGATTACGGCTGATAAGATGATGTTAAGAGGATTCAACCAAAAGGGAGAAAGAGCCCTTGGATCTATTACATTACTTATGAAGTTTGGAGAACTCGTAACAACCGTTAAATTTCATATCATCAACGCCGAGGCCTCTTTTAATGCTCTATTGGGTTGACCATGGATTCCGTGGATTCATGAGCATAACATGGTTCCATCATCCCTACATCAATGCATTAAATTCTGCAAAGATGGCCAAGAAAATTGCATCAAGGGAGATCTACAACCATTTTCAGTACATGAAGTTGCTATCCATGAAGATGCTGCCTGCTACGCGCCTCCAAAGAAGACTGTCTTCTCGCTCAAGATTCTGACAAACTAAATTTTCACAAACAAAGATGAAGATTTAAAAGGATGACGAAAAGGAGGCCAGACAACTCTGCTTCAACAACCTTATACCACTCCCCTACAATGAGTTGGTGGAGGTTCACACACACCTGAGGTCGAGGCCGGGGACGCAGACAAGGAAAGATCAATTTAATTGTTGAACGAAATAGGTCAACCATCAACATTGGTGATGAAGATAGTTCTAAAGATAAAGATGAAATAATGATGAGAAAGCAAAAGAAACCTCAGTACGAGATATCCCAAGAAGATATAGAAAAGAATGAATATGAAACAATGTAAGAAATAATGTTTGATGGGATAAACCACTATGTGAATACTATGACCCTTACTCCAATTCTCCCTCAAAATGTCCAAAGTTTAGAGGTCAAGGAAGTCCGTAGTGTTGGTTCAAAACCGATCAAATTTTACCATGCTTGTACCTCTATTAAGCTTGAAAAACATGTAAATTTGGATGTTGATTCTAATGAATTAAGGGAATTGCCTTTTGGTTACTTCTCGCATTGTGTTCAAAAGTTAATGCAAAATGCCAAAAGACCAAAAAAAATGCCAAAAGATAAATTTCAACTTTTTGGAAAACTATGGAATGCTAAAAGTCAAACTCACAATTCAAAAGAAGGTCTCACATTTGGTACAGTTAGACTCATTATTATTCGGTCGATGATTCTAAATTTTGCATGGTTATTACTAGTGAGTCAGA
>NW_018242500.1:352627-353030 GCF_001263595.1 Phalaenopsis equestris
GAGGATTGTCTCGATATAGAGGATGACTCCACTGATGAACCAATAGAAGATGCTCCCCCAGAATTTGAGGAGGAAATTAAATCCACCGTGGATGAATTGAAAGAGTTTAACTTCGAAAACCTCAGGACTCAAGAACGACCCCGACCTACATTTATAAGTTCTCTACTTGATGACGAAGAATCTGCATAATTGGTCAACTATTAACATAATTCAAAGATTGCTTTACATGGAGCTACGATGAAATGACAGGGCTGTCAGCAGAGGTTACAATCCATAAATTTGTGGTAGATAAGAATATAACCCTAGTAAAATAGGCTCCCAGAAGAATGTGCCTCGAAATAGAACAACAAGTCATCACCGAAGTGAAGAAGTTGATAGATGCGTTGATAGATGCCAACTTTGT
>NW_018242500.1:353073-359055 GCF_001263595.1 Phalaenopsis equestris
AACATTGTACCTGTTAAGAAGAAAAATGGATAGATCCGCATTTAGAGATTTGAACGAGATTTGAACAAGGCATGTCCAAAAGACGAGTTTCCACTAACTATACTAGAAATGATGGTAGACATCATTTCGACACATGAAATTTTCTCATTCATGGACGGATCCTCGGGATATAACCAAATCAAGACGGCTCCCGAGGATGCAGCGCTTACAGCTTTCAGAACACCGATTGGAATTTTCTGCTACACAATGATGTCATTCGGCCTAAAGAACACCGGAGCATCATATCAGCGTGCAATGACGAAGATTTTTGACGACCTCATTCACAATCAAGTAGAATGCTACGTGGATGATCTGGTCATCAAAAGTAAACGGAAAATAGACCATTTGTACAATTTGAGGATCGTGTTTGAACGGTTATGATGATATGAATTTAAAATGAATCATTTAAAGTGCGCCTTTGGTGTTACATCTGAGAAATTTATAGAATTTGTTGTCCGTTATCGGGGAATTGAGATTGACCCGGATAAGATTAAAGCTATCTTGGAATTGCCACCCCCTAAAACCTTGAAATAGTTACGTTCCTTCCAGGGGCAGTTGGCATATTTGAGACGCTTTATTTCTAGTCTCTCAGGTAGGTGTCAGCCTTTCTCGGCATTAATTAAAAAGGACGCCAAATTTATTTGGGAAGAGAAATGCCAGCGGGCCTTTGAGGAAGTTAAACAATATTTAATGACACCACCTGTTTTGGCAGCCCTTATCCCAGGGAAACTGTTAATACTTTATACTGCAACTTTGGATGACTCTCTTGGAGCCCTCTTAGCCCAAGTCAATGAGGAGGGTAAAGAAAATGTGCTCTACTACTTTAGTCGTCGTCTAATACCGATGGAGATAAGTTATCCACCTATTGAGAAGTATTGTCTGACATTAATTATCGCCGCCCAAAAGTTTAGACATTACATGCTTTCTCATAAGATTACCCTAATCTCAAAAGTTAATCCATTGCAATATCTGATGACCCGACCAACACTCTCCAGATGTTTAGCGAGATGGTCAATGATCATATTGCAATTTGATATAATTTTTGTTCCCCTTCGTGCTATCAAGGGACAGATACTAGCAGACTTTCTCGCTGCACACCCACTGCCAGCTAGGTCCTCTCTCAACGACGAGTTACCAGACAAGCAAATACTACAAATGAAATTTTCCAGTGCGCAGTGCTAGGAAATGTACTTTGATGGCGCTTCGTCAGCCAAGAAAGACAAAGGATTAGGCACAGTTATACCATGCAAGGCAGGGATCGGTTTGATCTTTATTACCACAGATAAGGGTATGTTGAGGTTCTCATACCACCTGACAGAGCCGTGCACTAACATTGAAGCATAATATGAAGCCTTAATCACCGGATTGGAATTCAAAATTTTAATGGATATAACAAACATTGCCATTTTTGGTGACTCTCAACTTGTCATCCAGCAAGTCGCCGGACAATACAAAATTCTAAAACCAAGACTAGCAGAGTACCATCAGTACACGATGAAGCTCTTGGAGCAGATTCCTGAGGTGACTGTTCACCAGATTCCTTGGGGAGATAGTGCCCATGTCGACGCTATAGCAAAACTTGCTAAGGAAATGACGTGTCCCCAAGAGGATTCGATTGAAGTCACAGTGCAAGGAAGACGAGTCTTATCTCGGAACAACTTCAAAACTCTACATAAGCTTGGAAAAGAAGAAATAATAAATACAGTTGCTGACATCAACGAAGATTGGCGCAAGCCATTAATAAAATATTTTCATATTGGAAAGCTGCCAGAAGACAAGTCTGAGGCACACCACGTCACAAGAAGGGCTATGTCTTACGCCCTGGTAGGAAATGTTCTCTATAGAAGATCTTTCGACCAAATGTGGCTACGGTGTTTAAGCAGAACCGAGGCACAAAATATTGTCAAAGACGTACATTCCAAATTGTGTGGCGCTCACCAGTCAGGGCCGAAAATGAAAATGAAGATTAAAAGACTCGGGTATTATTGGCCAGCGATGATGTCCGGTTGCATGGATACAGTCAGAAAATGTCACCAATGCCAGGTGCATGGGGTGGTCTTACACCAGCCTCCGAATGTGCTACACCCAACTGTTGCCTCATGGCCATTCGAGTGTTGGGGCACAGACATAATAGGTCTGATAGACCCTTTATCTTTCAGAGGACACAGGTTTATACTTGCCGCTACAGATTACTTCTCCAAATGGGCAGAGGCAGTACCGTTACGTGAGGTTATGACACAACACGTCCTTCAATTTTTAAAAGCCAAATCGTCTACCGTTTCGGAGTACCGAAAAGAATAATTTCTAAAAATGGGACAGCTTTCAAAAGTACAAAGATCAACAATTTTGTCAGAAGACATGGGATAGATTGGAGATACTCTACAATTTACTATCCCAGAGGAAATGGTCTGGCTGAAGCTTTCAACAAGACTTTCAACAAGACACTGGTACAGATTTTGAAGGAAACACTGGATAAAAATAAGAGGGATTGGAATAACAACTGTTAGAAGCCTTGTAGGCCTACCAGACGACTTTCAGGACTCCCACTCAGTGTACACTTTATATGCTCGTGTACAGGACCGAGGTCGTGGAGGTCGTGCTACTCCAGACACCATCTCTCAGCTAGAAATCCAGACACCATCTCTCAGAGTCGCCATTGCCAACCAACTCACAACGGGAGAAAGTTACTTGAAGAACTAGAGAGAACTAGAGAGTCTCGAGGGAAAATGTTGGAAGCATAACAACATTTAGAGCTCTACCAGGCAAAGATGGTACAAGCCCTTGACAAATTGGTCCGCCCAAGGACATTCAAAATTGGTGACCTCGTACTCGTGCTCAAAAGACTTATTCTTGCTCGCCGGGGAAATTTGAGCCAACTTGGGAGGAACCATTTGTCGTTGAGAAGGTCTATACATGAGGAGCCTACCAGTTAGTGGACTTCCGAGGTGAAAGACCCATGTTACCAATAAATGGATGATACCTGAAAACCTTTTACGCAACCCGATGCTACTTAATGCCCCTTGCCTCTGCTCGTTTTGAAAACTTTGAAACTTTGATTATTTTAGAGTTATCTATGTGGCCAAATGTCTATGACCGGGTTCAAATTTTGTAATTAACCTCATTATAATGAAAATTTTGAGAAGATTTTTAAACTTCACATTTACTCTTTTCTACTTTTGAATTTAAATACCCTACTAAATTAAACGAAACTCACGCATAAAATGAATAATCCTCTTCACCAAAACAAACTAAAATTTACTTTAATAAATACTTTGTTTTATTCTTGTTCATGTCAAGCTTCGGCCCACTAACATTTTTCCTGTCGTTTGCAGAAAAATGTCAAGAAAGAGGCTGATCTTTGTCTTTCAGGACGGCTGGAACCTCGCATTGAATAAAGAGATGGCACCGCAAGGAGGTCTCATAGATTTCAATGTGGATTTCAACCAAGTTGATATGGACTAAGAGGGTCCTGTAATAGACGTAGTCAGCAATAAAGAAAAAGAGGGACTGCCTTCACTGTTGAGGGTGACCACTCAAGGAAATGTGTCACGCAAAGGTAAAAACGTGATAGCGGAACAAGATCTGATGAAGGGGCCCAGCCGTCTGCCCTCCATGGTAGCTACTCCAGCAAGGGACCTGATAGCCGCCCGTAACAAATGACTACTGAATACTCCGCTCCGCGGAACGCAGCGCAGAAATGCCAGCCAAAAGAAATAGAGAGCCTTTCTGCGACAGTAATGTAAACATCAGACAGATGTGAGCAGTTTTCTTACCCCCATTCCTGAGGGACATATTTACGACCCAGATCTGAGAGAACTTCTGCCAGCCTGCCCTTTACAAATGAAGCGTCAGGATTTGTGACAGAATCAGATGTGCTCCCAGTTCCAGATATCTTATGCAGGGGTTGCCCAACATGCAATGTTGAGGTACCAGTTGGGACGTTAGTCACAAGTGCATTTGTAGAATGCCCGGACTACAACGTTCTGCATCTACAGCGTTTCAGCACATTAGAAGGGTACACTTCAAGTACCAATGAGCCTCAGACTCCAGACTTCGTGGCAGATGAACCATATGTCCCACTGGGGACAGATCAGAGCGCACCATGGAGCCCAGGATCATACATCCCACTAGAGGCTAAATCTCATATTCCGGATCGACCAACACTAGTTTGGGTTCCTGCCGAGGCCCGAAGGAAGGAACGGCCGGTGCAGCTGCCAGCTCCAGGTATGGTATAATACTATAAGATAAGCAGAGTAAATAAAAGAGAATTTGAGTTCTATGAAGAGTGTAAGGGAAAGTTCAGTTCATCAACTTATTGGAAGTCCGGGAGCTATACACCAAGATTTTCTCTCAGATTGATGAAAAGTACATTCTGGACTGCTTCTTCGATTTAAGAGACAAAGGTCGAGCGGGCCTTCTCATGGAGAGAACATATTCTAAGCCGAAGAAATGAATGAGGGGAAAGGGAAGAATCACCATCCAGTGCGGATGTTGCTACAATTTTAGACAGGGGAATCCGCCTGGGATCCTCAGATATGACTAAGTGGATCTGTTACCCCCGATGATAAAGTGGATGATACAGAGAATGGTCAAATGGAAATATTCTACCCGCTACTTGCATTCCCAACAGTTGCATCATTAACATTTATGAAGAAGGTGACTGCATTCCCCCACACATCGATCATCATGATTTCGTGAGGCCTTTCTATATGGTCTCGTTCATGACTAAAAGCAATATTTTGTTTGAAAAAGAAATCAATATAGTTGGCCCTGGTTAATTCAGAGGAGCTGTAGAGATTCCTCTTCCAGTTGGTTCAGTACTTATCTTGAATGGCAACGGTGCAGACGTTGCCAAGCACTGCATTCCAGGAGTGCGACACCGTAGGGTGTCTGTAACCTTCCATAGAATGGATGACAATAAAATACCCTATGGATTCTAGCAGGACCCAGAATTGGAGAAGTTGTTTCCATACGAGCTATGAGAAGGTTGTACCTCTAAGTGCATGCAAAGGGAACTCTTATCCTGGAGCATGACTTGGAAGGTCTGCTTAATCAGAATCAGGAGCTCAACATACCTGTCAACATACCTGGCACAGAGGATCCACATACTTTCTTTTAACAGCATGACATCTATCTGATGTATGCAGTCTATAGTGTATTCATATCATGAGATGATTCTCAATGTATTTCAGCATGGATTACATGATGTACCTTTTGAGGCATCAGCCTATGTCTGATTTATGACATCCCTTTTTGGACTTTTTGGGGCAAATTAATGGAAATTTCTCTTAAATTGTGCCTTTTTGTCAGTTGCCTTTTTTGTGCGATCGATAAAAGCCATGAATCATGCATTGGTTTAGAATTTCAATGAACAAAGAACGAAACAACAAATCTTCAACTATAAATAAAACACAAATGAAAAATAATCATAAATGAGTGAATAACAAAACAAATTTCTTCTAATAATCAACCAATTAAAATTAAAATTTTAAAAACACATTTAAGAAAATTTAAATGTGATGAAAACAACAAGAAAATGAAATAAACCTACTGAGTTGATGCTTCCGTTTTCGGAATTTCCTACTCTTTGTGCGTGCAGCACAACCATCGTTATCTACCTCAACTCTCTTCAACTCTCTTCAAAATTTTGCATTATGCACAAAACTCCACAAAGCTATGCACAAAACTCCACAAAGCTCTCAGAAAGCTCTACAAATCTTCTACAAAGTCAACCTTTTCACATGATACACTTTTGCAAATTCAGCACCACGATCCTTTATAAATTTCAATTCTTACATCTTTGAATCAGTATCTAAATCCTGATTCTCACATTTTAAGGTTGATACCTAAATTTCGACTCTCGCTTCGAATTGATACTTACATTTCAATTCTCACATCTTTGAATTGATTCCTACATTTCAATTCTCACATCTTTGAATTGAT
>NW_018242500.1:359118-361976 GCF_001263595.1 Phalaenopsis equestris
CGAACCATGCGATGGTTCAGAGTTCAAATGAACAAAGAACGAAACAACAAATCTTCGACAACGTAACAAAACACAAATGAAAGATGATCATAAATGAATAAATAACAAAACAAATTTCTTATCAACCAATTAAAATTAAAACCTTAAAAACACATTTTTGAAAAATCAATTGTAATGAAAACAACAAGAAAATAAAACAAACCTGTTGACCAATTTGCCTCGAACTTCAAAATTTCACACACTTTGTACTCTCGTAGCACGAATTCCACCGTTTACACAAAATTTTCACAATTCCCATGTAGTTTCACACTCTTCTCCACAGAACTCCACAAATCTTCTCCAAAATGAACCTTCTCATATGACACACTACTGCAAATTCAACATCACAAGCTCTTTGTAAGTTCCAAACGACATCTTCAAATCAGTACGTAAATCCTGATTCTCACATTTTAAGGTTGATACCTAAATTTCGACGCTCTCCCAGAATTGATACTTACATTTCAATTCTCATATCTTCAAATTGATACTTACATTTCAATTCTCGCATCTTTGAATTGATACTTACATTTCAATTCTCTCATGTCTTTGAATTGATACTTACATTTCAATTCTCACATCTTTGAAGTGATACTTACATTTCAATTCTCTCATATCTTTGAATTGATACTTACATTTCAATTCTCATATCTTTGAATTGATACTTACATTTCAATTCTCATATCTTTGAATTGATACTTACATTTCAATTCTCTCATCTTTGAATTGGTAGCTACATTTCAATTCTCTCATCTTCGAATTGATACCTACATTTCAATTCTCACATCTTCGAATTGATACTTACATTTCAATTCTCACATCTTTGAATTGATTCCCACATATCAATTCTCACATCTTTGAATTGATACCTACATTTCAATTCGCACATCTTTGAGTTGATTCCCACATGTCAATTCTCACATCTTTGACTTGATTCCCACATTTCAATTCTCACATCTTCGAATTGATACCTACATTTCAACTAGCACTTTGTTCGATTGCCCACTGTTTGTGGATCTGGATTTTGTGTATCTTACTAATCTTAGATAAGTGTGGTACATTCCCTTCAATGGGATATGTTTTGGTTTTTGCTTTAGGCCTAAACACCCTGTGATTGGGGCATTTTGTTATGGCCAGCCTGGTTTGGTATCTTAATTGACTGAGGTCAAGCTCAATCGATACCTTTTCATGTGCGAGAAAGCCATGCACTTCCTAGCATGCTTTTCGGTTACCCGCCTCATATAGGGTCAAAATTGAGCATAGCTTATGAATATGCTCAGTGTGTTCCCTTTTAAGGGATTTGTTTGAGTATGGCCCTGGGGCCAAACACCTTAAGAGACATCTTCGAATCAGTACCTAAGGCTCTGTTTGGCACAGCTGCAGCTTCACAGCTTTTCAGCTGCAACTGTGCTGTCCCAGGAAGCTGCTACGGGAAAGCAGCTGCGGGAAAGCTGACTGTCTGTTTGGTGCAGCTGTGTAAAGACAGCTGCAGAACAGATGTTTCTGAAAAAATGACCATTTTGCCCTTGTTTGGTAAAACTGTTTAAAGAATGATTATAATAGTGACAATTTTTTAACTTCATAAATAAAATTTTTTATGTAATAAATTAGTGGAACTTGAATGTGTTAAATAAATAATAAATGTAAATATTGGGTAATTGTAAAAGTTATGAATATCAAGCTTTGATGATCAAACACATATATTTTATTTTTTCATCTTTGATGAACTTCTAAACGTAATCGGGGTAGGGGGGGACAGGATGTGAATGGGACAGGGGCTAGAATGTAAAAGGTGAATGGGACAGGGGCTAGAATGCAAAAAGTTATGGGACTGGTGGTCAAGGTTGCTCATCAATCCATTTTAGCTACCTGCAGCTGCGCACATTTATCATGTCTAACCCTAACATAACTCCACATATACCTTCAATCCTAAAAAGGTTGTTTAGGAATTGAATATTCTACATAAAATGACTATTCATATAACATAGAGACAAGAACGTAAATATGCAAAATGGAATTAAGCAAAAGAATATTTACATCAGAGTAGAATATAATTCAGAATACTGATGAAGTTCATTCTACAGAGTTTTTTCATACAATTCAATCATTTCACTGGTCAAAAAATACCACAATTTTGGTCATTGACTAGCTCGCAGCCATTTTTCAAAACTTGAAACTTCGGGCTTAGGTTGAAACTTTGCCTAACAAACCAATATTACCAAAATGAACCTTTTAAGTCATCTTAGCTTAAAAAAAGAAAAAAATCCCTGCAAACTCAACTAACAGTTTGTTCCATATTATTCTATATTTATAATGATAACACTAACAATGAATCATACAGTAAAAGAAATACCAAGTTATTTACACAAAATTTCACCCAAAATCCTCTCAACACAACAGTAACAGTACCCATCACAAGGAAGATTCAATTAAAACCAAAAACAAGCCATTCTCCATTCAATCCAACCAAGTTTCTCAGCTCTGAAACTACCTCGCACCCCAACCGTGAGTGAGGAGTTGTTGTTCCAAACCGGCGCTCCATTTATATGTGAATGTAAATATAAATGGACTTGTGTGTTTTCTGGAGTTATGGAATTGTGTGTTTTCCGGAGTTATGGAATAATGTAAATATAACCGACGCTCCATATATAAATGGAATTGTGTGTTCCAAATACATTTATGTGTTGGAATTGTGTGTTTTCTGGAGTTATGGAATCATGGAGGAGGTTCACATGTAGTGTAGTACTTTCCATCACATGTTTTGAATTAATTTCTTTGTAAAACAATTATAAACCAGGCTGTGTGGAAGCTTTGGAAAGAGT
>NW_018242500.1:362231-364980 GCF_001263595.1 Phalaenopsis equestris
CATATGATCCTAATGCAAATACATTAATGGTTTAAAGTGTAAAAGATTTGATGACAGTCTATGAAATAATCTTAGAAAGTTACAAGCATTACAATACTTATAACTGGTCCAAATAAACATGTTCATATGCTGTAAAACCTTATGTAGGTTCCTTCAGTGTGCTTTTGTTTCAACATTAATGTGCTAACAAATGAATGAAGCAACTATTTTAATGATTTCATACAGAAAATAGCAACAAAATAATATAACCAAAGTTTCATATATAAAAATCACATAAATAATTGCATTCCTTCTCACTTCAAGTTCTCAGTTACCTCAATTTCTCAGTATTCCACTTTGCATTGAACAACCACTCTCTATCTCATAGACAATCTGTAGTTTCCTAAACACAGATAAACCTAAATTTACTCAATTTTACATTGATTCCTCTAGTTCAAGAATTAATGCAAAATATATGTTTTTATGTTGATCACAACAGCAAAATAACTTTTGTTATTAATAAGCTGCAGGAAAGATTAAAACTTTTAAAATGAAGGAAAGAAAGTAGAATTTACCTGAAGAAATAAATCATAAAAATAAGCTTAGGAACTAGAGCGAGCCCAACGCTAGCATTTCATTTGCTTATATCCAACTTATCTTACACAACTTTTGAAGCTGCTCTTGTGTTGAACTTGGCATCGAACACCTGAAAACTTTTTCCAACCTCACATGACTCAAAGAAAAACAACCCAACAATATGTGCACAATATCAGCAACAGAAACATTGCTACAAGGAGCCAAAACAACGATCTCCAATGACTGGTGACCTGAGAAGGAACGAATCCCAGATCCAGTAATCTGATCACAGCCTATCAATCTAACCTCCACCAGATTCTGACAGTTCTGAGCTACAGCAATGAGTGAAGAATTCGAAAGATTGATCAGCCAAGAAAGGTCCAATCTCCTCAAGCTAGTCATAGCAGCAATACAAGCACCTCCAAAATCAGTGACTACATTCTTTAATGTTGGATGGCTATTTTTTTGGATTTTTTTTCTAGATTTTAGATCGTGTATCCATTATGAGTGAATCAATAATAGCTTTTTCCATACATATGTTGTTTTTTCCTTCCTCTGCTTGTGATTGCCGTCCCTTTTCTCTATACTGGTAAGAAGAATAGATAAAAGAAAGATGGGAAGAGAAAGATGCAAATCACCTTGTTGTGTGAAGCCGGCGACACCGAGAACGGGAGACAGCCGAGGGAGAAGTGCGGGGAAGAAAACGGGGAAGAAGAACGGGAGCTGCTCTGCGAATGGGTCCTGGTCGGCGAGGCGAGATGGCGAGGAGGGCTGGAAGAAGAACGAGCAATGAGGGTGACAAGAAGAACGGGCGTGGGATTCGGTCTGGGTCGAGAAGGAAGAACGCGCGGAGACGAGGGCTTTTGCGAGGGCAAAAAGATCCTTTTCGGAGACGAAAAAGCTGTACCGCGTGGTGATTCCAGCTTCCCGCTTTTCTCTGGCTTTAGCTTCGCTCTGCCGCGACGCTGCGAGCCAAACAATTTTTTTTTGTGATTGCGGACCACGAAGCCGCAAAAAAGCGGTCCCAAACGGATCCTAAATCCTGATTCTCACATTTCGAGGTCGATACCTAAATGTCAACTCCCTCCTTTGAGAATTGACCTACATTTCAATTCTCGTTTCCGAATCAGTCCTACATTTCTGATTCATTACATTCGAGGTCGGTCCTTACATTCTGACACTCTCTTTTGAAAATTGAGATACATTTTGATTCTCATTTTCACATTTCTAATTCATTACATTCAAGGTCGGTCATTACATTCCGACACTCTCTTTTGAGAATTGACATACATTTCAATTCTCATTATCACATTTCTGATTGATTACATTCCGACTCTCTCTCTCTCTCTCTTTGAATTGATATCTAAATTTCAATTCCCACCGTGGGGCCAACACTTACATACTAATTCTCATTCTTTGGAAATCTTTGAAATTTCATAACTCAAAGTCCACTCTCCAATCCCCAGCGAGAGTCCCTACCTCTTGACTCGATCAAACACTCACCTGCTAATTCCTCAGAAGAAACAAATCACACACACAACTCTACGCATATTTTCGGGTCTGTTGACGTAGAAGTTGTATTGGTTTTCGTTGATATCATTGGTCAACTCCAATACGCACAGTGTGCTTGCCCAGCACACCACACCTATTGGGGGTTCATTTGTTGACCTAACTTTTGGTTGAAGTTTAGTTTTCCCTTCTAGTAGCCTAAGGTCTAGCCATAGAATTTTCCTATTAACTATTCTTAGAAAACTAGACACGGAGCCCTCACCATTAGAAATTCTACCCTCTTCTTTACTCAACTTGAAGTTTCACATGTTGGTCTCAACCTCTAGCATTTAGTAGGTGGGGTCACCATGGGGGAAACTCAAGATGAGTCACCCTTAGGACTGTTGGACCTTAAGGTTAACCCTGGGTGTTGGTCTGGAGCTAAGGCATTCACTACACTCACTACACACTCACAACCCTAAACTCAAATTTCTATCCTAGAGCCCTTGATATTCTAGGATACCATGTAGATGGTCCCCTAAACCTACTAGCCCTAGGGCTATGGTTTGGCTAAGACCACAATGTAGAGGACCTAGAGGACCCAAAATGGGATTTCTATTGGTCCATGGCTCGTTTGTGATGATTGGTACCTCAAATCTACCAAAATACCCATCTTGGCCTTTTACCCTAAAACACCCCCAAATTA
>NW_018242500.1:365026-384958 GCF_001263595.1 Phalaenopsis equestris
TCCAAAAATTCCAAAAATTCCCACCAAAATACCCCTCTTGGACCCAAAACTCCAAAAATTCCTTAAATATTCCCAATTTTATTTTAAATCTTAAATATTCCCAATTTTATTTATCTCAACTACAACATGACCCAATTTTACGAATTTGACCATCTTTAATTAAAATCCCCAAATTTCCCTTTAAAGACCCAAATTCCCCAAATTCAATTCAAATGTCCATCAATTAGACCTTAATTTGACCTCAATTTCAATCCTAAACTCAAATTCACTTTTTATATGATCAAATTGAACCAAATCTAAGCTCAATTGGTCCATGATTTGAGCCCAATTTTGATTTAGGTCAAAACCCCAATTTTGACCATATGACCTAATCTCACCAAGTTGAACCCATAGCCTAGTCAATTGGACCCAATTAATGTTGTAATATCTTATAAAATTATTATAAATAAAAATAAACCATCAATTGGCCTTGGTGAAGCTTCATATCTGTTTGATTTTGGCCTAAATCAAAAATTCCCAAATTTAGCCCCAAATTGGCTAAGTCCCCAAATTTCACCCAATTTATTTCCTTAACCTCTAAATTGGCATAAAATTCATGTTAGAAACTCTTCATGAGGTCCCTATTGACCATTTTCAACAATAAATTTGGACTTATCTCAAGGCTAACCCAAGCTAGACCTAAGCCTAGCCCAACATAACCAAATTGATTAAGGTTCAAAATTACCTCAAATTGACCCTTCAATTGAACTCAAAACCACTTCCATACTTAACCAAAGTTGTTTCTTATGATCATCTACACCAAATAAAATATTTATTTGGGCCAATTGACGTGGATAACCTAGCCCAAACCCAAGTTTTGGTCATTTGCACCCACTTGGACCAATGCACTAAATGTGACCTAACCAACCTAAAGTGTCCAAATTAACTCCACCAGAGCGATTAGTTGGACTTAGTGAGCAGTCCAAACACCATGAAACCACCTAAATCAAGCCATGGACTAAAGGTCCCCAAAATTAAGGGATATTATTTCCAAAAATGCACATGCATAAGATATCTTTGCAAAATCAAAGCACATTTGCATTAAATTGTTATGATGGATTCCTCTGGGTTCCCTGAGCTCCTCGCCACCTCCCCCTGGCTGGCTGGCTAGCCTAGTGGCCGGAAAAGCTCAAAATAGAGAGCCACCCCCATGGGACCTCACCCAAATCAAACCTAGAGGTCAGATCATCCAAATCAAATGGAAGAGCTCCTCTGCCCTCCACCTAAGCACCACAATGCACCCAAACTTGTGCCCTGAGAGCCGCCCCATGGCCTTTTTTTATAAAAACTCACCTCCCATGGCCATGGAACGTGTGCTAAAATTTTCTTAGAGAGGCATCTCCAAAATTCTCATAGAGCTTCCCTAAGATCCCCTTAGTGCATTCCAACTATTTTTCCCCACCAATTCCCACTGTCGGAGCTCTATTTTTAGCTTAAAACCTTGCCGGAAACAAGGACAGAACCCAACACACTTCCACAATCCACTAAACTCAAATTAACTTCACCCACACCTTCACGATAGTGAAAGAAGCCAAAAACCCATAAAATCCCCCTCCCATAGAGCCTCTACCATAGCTCTAGACCAACACCCAAATCTGGTCGTGATCGAATTCATACCTAGGTCTTACACCATAACAAGGGACTCAATACCTAGCCTCCTTGGACCCCAACGAACGTGTCGAACCCCTCTGATCAAAGCTTCACTTCTCAGAACAAAGGTATAAAACCTCACCTCATGCCGAGCCTATTTTGATTCTCCATTTAATTAGGCTTAATTTAAATTGCATGATTACCATATAGATATGTTCGTCTCAATTAGACGAGTCCATGGGATCAAACCCGAGGTGATTTGGTTGAGTCTAGGCGTGGATCTTAAGGGTTTAGTGGTTTAGAGTGGACGGGATCATTATCGGGGACGATGACGGGGAGCCGTTCGTTCGCGCGTGTATCACATGGATGGCCAAGATCGTGTCGGACGACGCCTCAGGACATAAACAACGGGCCGAGTCAGCAAGCTACGTGGACGGCGGCGGCCAACCAGAGCACGCCACGCATGCCGTTGGAGTCGGCGTTCGTCGTAGGATGAGGTCGTAGGATGAGGTGGCACGCGCGGTCTAAATAGATAAATAGGGCTTTTCTTATTTAGTTAAACACCCTTAACTTAGAAAATTAATAACTTTGTTTAGAAAAATCACAAAAATAAAATCAAAATATCCTCTTGCTCAGTGAATAGAGGAGAACAATGTGAAATAAATTTCAAGACCATTTCATACATATTTTATTTTTAATTAATTAAACACTCTTTTGAATCATTTGATTCTCCATGCATATTGGCACATCACCTTGGGTTGAAATTTTGGTATATTGGTCAAGGAAAATATCCTCTGATTTTTCCAAAGTCAGATGAGGTTTCTATACAGAGATTCATATTTTTCAAGTTATTCCACTCATATTTTTCAAGTTATTCAGAGATTCATATTTTTCAAGTTATTCCACATTATTTATTTAAAATAATCATGAAAATTAGCATACAAATTAGAAAATCCTAAGAAAATTTTGGAAGGTCCACAATGACCAAAAAAGCTTTTGGAAATAATTTCATGGGTCAAGTCATTTAAAATATCCTTAAATTTTATAAATACTAAATCACTAAAATAATTAATTTTTGAAAATATAAACATTTAAATGACTTTATTTTTTATCTCCACTATGATTAATGATCCAGAGAACTCATCATAAAAATTTCAAAATATTTTGAATTCATTTGACAACTTAAGTTGATTTTTAAAGAAAAATACCACTTTTGGCATTTAAATAATTTTTAAAATTAAAATATAACTAAAAAAATTATAAAATTTTGTTTTTTGAGTTCTCTACGATCAGGGATATTTTCTAAAAATAAGATGATATTTTAATATAAAAACTTAATTTTTGGCCTATTTTAAGTATTTAAATAATGAAAAATTTGTAAAAATCATAAAAATGATAAAACTCATGAAAATGTTCTAAATTGTTTCATAGTATCTTTCCTAATTTTCTAAACAAAGATATTGAATTTTAAAGCCTAAAAATATTTTTTTAAGAAAGGCTAAAAAAATGAGTTTTCACTAAAATAAATTCAATAAATCAAAAAAATTGAAAAAATTATAAAATTTTATCCTCTGAGTCCTCTGGCCTTAGGGAGATTTTTCATAATATAAAACTTAATTTTCACCACCTAAAATATTTTATTTTTATTAAATAACCCATAATTTAAAATAATTCTAATAAATCACAAAGAATTCAAAAAATCATGAAACTTTGTCCAAAGGGTTTTTTAGTCTAGGTCTGCCTCCAATAAAAATTTCAAGAGATTAGAATTTATCTTGGTCAAGTTGGAAATTTTCTTTGAAAAATCCTATTTTTGTATTAAAATAATTATATAAATTAAATTAAATTCTAAAAAATCACATTTTCTCCTTTGATGTCTTAATTGACCCATGAGTGAGGTAGGATAAAAATTTCAAAATCATTTGAATTGAATTTGACAAATTATGAGGTGCTAGAGCCTTAGGGGCAAATGTGTAATTCTGGAAATTTAGCCTTAATTAACATTTACACTTAAGTCATGGAGGGAAATGGGTAACCTCTGATCTTAACCAATTTATTTGATGCTTGAAACACAAGGGGTCAATTTGTAGAAACCAATCGCACTTTCTCAATTAAGTTAATAAATTTCTAAATCAATAAAAATTTGGAAGTTTATTAAAATGAAATGATCCTGGAATTAGGGGTATATTAGGGGTATGACTTTTGAAGTTGAAGTCAATAATTAATCAATTTAATACACCTATCTTGATTTTCAAATAAAACCCAAATCTTGAATCATGATTGCTTAAAGTTTAACCCTTTTCAAAATTAGTTAAGACACTCACCTAGGTCTTAAGTGCTTAGTGGTGACTTAGGCAAAATCAAAATTAACTAAATAAGGATTAGAGAAATAAACATAATTAAATCAAACATCTTGGAAACACCACTAAGCCTAAATAGGATTAAGAATTTGGCTAAGTGTTCAAATTACACTAACTTCCCCTTCAAGGGAATTCACTCACATAATTTTCAAATTAAATGATAAATGATAATTGCCCCTTTCTTAGGATAAATAATTGAGACATCAATGTTCAATTGAGACATCAATGTTCACTGAGCATTAAGGTTATTTATAGGATGATTTATTAATAAATATAATAAGTTTAAAAAGGACTCGGGATTTTCCACCAGGCAGCGAGAAAGTAGCACGGACCTGCTTCTTTCTCAAGATCTGTTGGGCACCTCGGAGATCTACTAAACTTAATATATCTTGCTTGATAAAATCATCCTTAATTAAATTTCTAAGGACCCGCTAAGATATGAATTAAGGTTAGGAAAATTATCAGAACTCTACTTTTCCTGCTCTTCACAGATGCCCTCACATGCATTTTTAAGTTTCAGGTGGTGGAACGAGAAGACTTGGCAGTTACGCTTTTTCAGTTTATAGTGTCATCTTTCTTCTGTCTTTTCCTTACATGTTCATGCTTGCATTTACCTACATTAACTTGCATGTTAACCAAAACCATAACCCGAAACCAAAATAAAATCAACCAAGATAAAACTCACCACCACAACATTAAAAATATAAAACAACTTAAAATTTAATCACAAACATCACACAAAACCACAACTTGAACTAAATTAAGATGTCTCTATCGGATGATCGGGAATCCCTCAGAAGAGGTAACCTGCGGTTGCTAATGAGGCTTCTCATGGTCTAAATGAAATCATGGAACTCATCAAGTTGAGTTTAGTAAGTTCATTTGGACTAAGTAAATCCAATAGTAAATAGTGGTGCCAGAACGAGGAAATCATAGGATCCTAACCGGTGTCGCTCCAATCAACTTTAATATGCCCACATAAAATTTAAAGGACTTTAACCATAGGGCCACCTTATTTGACACTATAACTTGACACACTAGAAAACACAAACTCGTCGCGACAGGAGCTTGGAGCTAGCATGGTGGGCAGCACGACCATCTTCAACAACAAAACCTGTCTTCCCTAGCTAAACGAATCTTCCTTCCTTAGACATAAACAACAAAGCCATAGGACTTCGAGGTTGCTTGCTTATGCAACATAAATACCTTATCTTTAATTCTTACCTTATTTTTAGGCCTTTTCATAGTTATGCTATACAATATAAGCCTTAACTCATCTTAGGATTCCGAGCTTGTCGTTTGACATGACTTAAACCCTCACATCTTCCAGGCTATTTGTGTAGTCGTTTCACACGGATGTAAGCCCTAGCTAATAAAATTGGTAGGTTGAAACACTTAAATTTTTCTCCTCAAAACTAAAGTCAAACATTAGGATAGCTTGGGAAGTCACCGGGGTTCTCCTCTGGATCCATGACATCCCCTAGTTCTTCTTCTTTTGGATTCTACAATAAAATGTTCCAAACTTGAACCAATCCCCTTTCACACCTCTACGTCCGATTTCGTTGAAGAGGCCTACCCTTTGAAATTCCTTGAAGATAATATTTCTTGATTTTTATCGAGAGTCTTTTTAGGTAGCTTTGGTCATTTAAGATGTAATTAACTATAGGGGCTTGCCGTTATAGGAAGCATGTCCGAACCGAGCTTAATATAAATCCTATTTAATCCTTTATATTAAATAGGGAAATTTGTCTGCAAATACAAAGGTTTCGTAGACCAGATGGATGTCATACTTTCCTTAGTTAATTTGATCGAGTCTTATCCTCAAGTCTTGTGTTTATCATTCGAGATAGATACAGGATTTGAGGTACAGTGCTCTTTCACTTTAAACTATGAAAAATATGGGGTCAGTTTAATTCCACACTTCAATGTCCCTCCGAAGCAGTCGACGAGATTTCAATTCTGTTGACCGACAGCTTTTTACGGGCAACTCCCCACAAACCAACCCAGAGTGTTTCAAAATTTTTACTTAAAAATATTTTTTCAAGATATGGAATGCCAAGATTTATCAATGCCGATGGAGGGTCTCATTTTAGGAATGCAACAGTTGTAAAATTTGTGGAAAAATATAGTATAATGCTTAAAATTGTAACTGCTTATCTTCCCCAGACTAGTGGTTTAACAGAAGTACCTAATCGTGAAATTAATAGAATTTTGGAAAAAAAAAGTGTTAATCCTACTAAAATGGATTGGTTTACTAGATTAGATACTGCATTGTGAGCATACATGACAACCAATAACACACCTATAGGAATGTCCCCATATAGATTAATTTTTGGGAAGACTTGTTAATTGCGAGTTGAATTGGAGCATAAAGCTTATTGGGCTATAAAAGAATTAAATTTTAATTTGAAAGAAAATGGTGAGAAAAGGTTATCACAATTGAATGAGCTTGAGGAAAATTGGAATGAATCTTACCATAATGCGAGATTTATAAAGAAAAGATGAAAGAATGACATGATCAGAAGATAATAAAAAGAGAATTTGAACCTGGACAGAGGAAGTTTTATTATACAATACAAGATTAAAATTATTTACTAAAAAATTGAAGTTTAGGTGAAAAGGGCCATTCCGAGTTATAAAAGTCTATCCCTACGAAGTAGTTAATATCGAAGACCCCAAGATTGGAAGAATCTTCAAAGTGATTGGGCACAGATTTAAATTATATTTTGATGGTCAAAAACCAGCTTATGAAGAAACTGTAATATTGCGTCACCCAAAATAAGACTAGGAATGTCAGGCAGACGACATTAAACTAAGCACTTTGTTGGAGGCAACCCATATTTATCGTTGTTTAGTTCTCTTTTGAGTTTGTTTTGTTTGAAAGGTTTTACTTATATTTATGTTTAAGTCTTTATATAGTCTGTGTATTTGCAAAAATATTTAGAAACATTTTTATTACCTCATTTTATAGAAAAATTGAGAAATTATTGGATCAAAATCGAAACCGTGAAGATTTTGGAACTTGCGCATGATGTGCCAGATTGGCACATGATTTGCCAAATTCCAAAAAGCTGGTGCATGATGCGCCGTAGTACCAAAAATGTCTACAACTTGTCAAAATGTAGTTTTTGACAGTTTCTTTTCCATATAAAACTTAAGAACCGGCTCCTAAACATATTTTAGGGCGGAAAAAAAGGAAGAGTCACCACTTTTCAAATCCCATGGCTTCCCACTCTAAAAACTCTGCTAGATTTAGACTTTTCAACAGGAGAAAGTTCATCAGCTTTGATGTGCAGAAGTAATATGTCCAAGTTCTAGTGAAGAAGAGGCTTATCAAAGGATGGAGATTTGTAAATCAAGGATTTAACACGCTGAATACTCAAGTAGAAGAGACTATTTCACAGAGGCGCTCGGAAGTGCTTTGCTACACTACTGACGCTGTCTTTGTTCCTGTAGTAAATGAATTTTTTGCAATTCTTCGTGGGATCAACCAAGGAATGATCTTTGTGTAAGGAAGGTTTGTGCAGTTCACTCCTTCAAGAATAAATGAGATGTTTATGATTGAGAATGTGTTTATATGCCATTATGCAAATTTTAACCCTATGAGAGATAATATGAATGAACTCTACCGCTACCTTACGGATAAAGATACAAATTGTGAGGCCAAATATGATGAAATTTTATTTTTTCCCTCCTCATTTCGATACCCAATTTCAAAAGCCTAGCACTTCTTCATTGCATCAAAATTATTGCTGATCCTGATATTTTATATAGATAGATGTAAAATGCGATGCTTGTGATTATATGATTAATTTCCATAATAGTTATCTTTAATTTGCAACAACACCAAAAACTTGATCCAATGCAAAGGTTAGGTATATTTTTCACTATGAAGCAAATAAGTATACATTTATAATATTTTTTATGGGATACTATGCAAGTATATGTATTATTATCAAGTAATATAGAAGTTTTTGTTTAAGTCTTGAATATCAATCACACAGGGAGGATTAGATTTAAATAACAAAATAGTTGTCAATATATATTCTTACTCAAAATTAAGATGCTATAATAGAAATGAAAGTTCTTTCTTATTGTAATTTTTGGTAATTTAAAATAAAATGAGCAACTAATTAACTTAATTAAATTACTTCCAAGATGAAGGCATTATAGGTAAAATATCTTTCTTCTTATCTTTAATCAGTGATAAATATAGGAGTTTAGTTGTGAAAGTATGTTAAATGTGTTGTGGAAAATAAGAGCAGTAATATTCTTTACCCTTACTAGAGATGCTATAAAGAACGTTGGCTAATCTATAGTTTTAATAGCCTTGAAGACTGACTAGGTAAGGAAGTTACTAGCTCTCAATCAGAGTTCCCTCTTCTCCCTCCACCTGATAGCTAACATCTCAAATCAAAACCTTAAACTATAAATCAAAATTTGGGCCTTTAGTTTGTCACTCTAAAGTCCTTTAATTCTACACCCTTGAAAATTAATTTCTCGATTTATTTGCACTCAACCCCATGAACTACATTCTCATTCATGAAATTAATATATGATTCCAACCATTTGTTGACTGAGACATTACCATTACCATCTCATATCTTACATGTCTTACATGTTCTCAGAACATGTTTTAACATCTTAATTGGTCAAATCAAGAAGTAAATGAAGTGCAAGCTCTTGAATCACCACAACTTCTTTCAACATTGAATAATAATACTTCACACAACTTCCTCTAGATATTTAATCACTTATCATTTTTTGGAAAAAGATAAAGAAAACTACTCAGAATTCATGGAGAAAGTTCAAGGAGAAAACATAACCACACATGAGTTTAAAATTATAAATCAAGCACAAAAACAAGAAATCTAAATTAAAAGCCAAGTGTAGTAAGAAAGATAAACACTTATATCAAATTCTCTCCACCAAATGTCTTGAAGTTCCTTTGAATTCTCTTCCTTTTATCTCAATACAAACTAATACTCAAAATAAAATAAAATAAAATAAACGTGGCTAGCTGCGGCGGCGGCGGTAGACTTTGGTTGATGATTGTTGTCCCCTTTTCTCTTGGAAAATCTAAATCTTTTTATATAAAAATCCAAGGGGTGATTTAGTGTCTATACAAAAACGTGTCTCCATTCAATGAATCTTCTAGAAGTTGCCTCCACATAAATCAATTGAATGAATTTTTTTGTCCATGGGCTATTTCACACATTTTTATCAAGGGTTGCTTTAAACATCTCTTCAAAATTCTGCTCCATTTAAATGTTTCTTCAAGTAACTAACTTTGGCTCTTAAGCGCAGATCATCTGGCGCTTAGGCTCCCCAGTTCATTTTTTCACATTTCTTCTTTTTTGCTCCAAATGTGACCCTTTCTCACTCCTTTAAGTATTTTCATCCATTTGATTGTACCTACAAGAAAAATACACAAATACCTTTCATTAAAGTGCAATATCAGAAAAAAAATACATATAAAAATGTGTATAAAATACTATATATTTCAGGTGTATCAAACTCCCCCAAAATTAAGATGTTACTTGTCCTCAAGTGAATTTTCAATCTTTAAAAACCAACATAAGTAGATAATGTATATGAGTTTTATTAAGAGTTACCAAAATTTAGATTTATAAATATAGTAGTCCAATTTAGAAAAAATATTAGTAGATGAGACCAAACTTAAGTTTAGAAATTGTTAGTGTTAAGAAGTATGAAAATATGAGTTCATATCTAATTCAGAAATATTGTAGATTTTCCAAATATAGAATTTAGGCATTTTATTATCTCCACTTAAGAAATTTTTATTAAGCACAATTTTATTTACTATACTATATTCTTAAGCTTAAGAGTTTCTCAAGTCTTATACTTTAAAAAGATCAAATGTGGAACTAATTTTTGATTGGGCACTAATCCTCAAGCTTCTCCTCCCTTTTATTTTCTTTTCTTTTTTTTTTCTTTTTCTTTTTCTTTTTCTTTTTCATTTCATTTTCTTTCTCAAGTAAGGATTACTATATCTAGACACGCCTTTAATGGTTTTTATTTCCACTCTCCCTTTCATAAAGCAAAGAGTCGACCATTTTCTTTTACTTAAAAAAACATAATAATAGTTTTGAAAATTAATTTCAATAAAAAAAATTAAAGTTTTGAAAATAAAATGTCTAAATTTTTAATTTTTTTATAAAAACAATTTTCCTTACTAAAGATAGTAACACTATATTTAGCATTTTCCATACTAAAAATTTTTAACTTTAAGTTTTCCTTCTTTATTCTAAATTTTAACAAAGTTCTCTTACTTGTTTCTAAAATAAAAAATTTATTTCCCTAACATAACTTCATATACATAATCATTTCTTAAATCAAAATCAAATTTATTTGAAATACATTTGAGAGCAAATAAACTTTTAAGTTTCTTTAAAATTTTTCATCCCCCCTCCAAACTTAAATTTTTAATAGAAACAAAACATTTAGTATCATATATAAATAAGCAGGAATAACTATAACATGCTTGCATGAATTTTCATATCCTAAATATGTAAGTACAAAAAATGAAAACAGGAGTAAAAATTTAATTTGATCAAATTTTTTTAATTATTTAAAATACAGAGATTCATAAGACTTCTATGCAGTAGAGTATAACCAAAAAGCAAATAAACATACTAACAAACAAATATGACTACAATATAAAGAAAAATAAGTTGTAGTAAATAAAATTTTTTTAAAATGCAGCTTAAAGTAACATGTTAGCTAAATTCTAAACCTTTCTAAGATTCCAGAATCAAGTTTAACAAACACTAACTAAATACACAAAACAACACAATTAACATAATTATTACTATTAAAACATTCTAACAACACTCAAATATAAATACATCACAGAAGGTGTACTAAACAAAACACAACATAACAAAGGCTAGCAGTCTAAGTACTCTCAACTAAACTAAATAAAAAAAGTACATAATGCCTGCACCATCCATAGTTCATAATAACACATAATAAAAAAACAACATAAAATAGAAAACAAAACTTCAAATCCAACTAAGCATCATCTTTCTCATCACTATCATCACTATGTCAAACACCTGTAGGCTCAAATGGTAGATATATAGGGTACAGAGGAAATACTACATCTCGATTACCTTTATTGAGATGCTCCATAGCTGTGTTGTATTCCTTCTCATAATCACTTCTTCTACTCATATACCCATCCATATGCTATGCAAAATGCTCTAAGTTCGCCCCTTTTTCATTGGTATAAATAAAATTATTCAATACTCTTTCCATAAGTTGTGACTGAGTACCAGAACCAAAATTCTTAACCCATGATGTAGAAGCATGTGAAGTAAAGGCTCGAGAAGTAGAGGCAGCAAAACTATAGAAGAATTCACCCTTCCAACAAAAAATAGAACAATGTGAATAAGTCTTCATATTCACACTGCTAATAGGCTTCAATGGCTATATGATCTCCTCCCAGCTATCAAATCTAACACCAGCCTGCTCATATACTGAAAAGATCAAGGATTCAAATCCCAAACCTGTGGTAATAGCAATGATGGTAGAACTAGTAACAACTCCATAAATCAATCCTCCAATATAAATAGGCTTGGTCTGCTGAATACAGTAGTTCAATGTTCCTCTCTCTTGAGTCACTTCACTTAAATGATTTGCAGGTAGCAGAAGAGCAGAAATAAACTAATGTCATGCCTTTGCATTATCATTCAACTTTGAAGCAGAAAAATTTACTCTTCTTTTATTCGTAATCTTCCATAATCCTCTCCCAGTAGTTAAAGATGATATAATCTCATCTAGATCCTCCAAAGTAGGACTATAGTTTGCATAAAAACATAAAGTACTAGGAGGCAATGATAAAACTGATAAATTACCTCAGGAGAAAATGCTACCATTTTCCCCCTCACTATGACTCCTTCATCAGCTTCGGCGAGATTAGCATAGAACTCTCGTACAATAAAAATAACGATGACAACAATAATATAACATAACCACTCCCACTAGCGGCTAACAATAGACTCTTCAACAGCTCCTCCTAAACTTTTAAAACATCACTTAGGAATCAATTTTCTTGTATGCAATGAATCGTTATACCTGTCGCAAGCTCTCAAACTAACTAATTTAACATTTTCTAAAAAATTGTATAAAATTCAAAATAAATTCCACAATCAACTCTAAATCACTAAAATCAATCAACTTCTAAAAGCTTAAACTAAAATCAACTTCTAAAAGCTTAAACTAAAAAATCTATGCATTTTTCATCAATTTCACCAAAATTTTACCATGAATAGTGATTTTTGGGTAGCTCATGAATGTGCTCAAAATACGTGGTGAAAATAAAAAATTTTTACATAGAAGAGAAGCTCTTACCTCAAGAAAATCAAATCTAACAATTTCAGTTTGAATCCACCACGAAATCTTCAAAATAGGTGACACCCTAGCCTAGGAATTGTAACAAATAGAGGAAGAAGGCGAGTGAAGGAGAAAAAATGGAGTTTTTTGGTCCAAAAATTCAGTAATGACTGTTTGCAAACCGGTTTTCATGAACCGACACGTAAGCGCGAAGGGTTCGACGCTTAGGCACCAGGCTATCTGTTTAGGCAACACTTAAGCGTGAGTTTTGGCGCTTAGGCACCATTGCACAAATTTTGATTTTTTTCATTGAAGTGAAATGCACTCCTAGCCGCACTCCTAGCCTAAGCCTAAGTCAACCAACCCTCTATGGTCTCAAAACACAATATATACTATTTTCTTCCTCTTATCTATTCTCTTACTCAAGTTTTACCAATCTTGGCTAATTCAATTCAACAATAAATAACAAAAATTTCACCCAAACAAAATACTTATATTAATTAGCAAATGATTACAAACACTTTTGAATACATAAATTCTCAATCCAAATAGTCTTGGATGAGAAAATTTTAAAACAAAACTAGACTTTCGTAACATTAAAACACACATTAAACACACTTAACATAAACAAATACCTAACACATAAACATAAAATCACAAACTTGATTCCATTCTCTAGCTGATAGAACAAATTCTAGCCCATCATTAGTCTCTCCTTCAGCATTTGGTACGTATCTAAAAGAACAGTGATTAATAACTTTGGTTGAATCTTCTTCAATCCACTTGTTCGTCAGATACATAACCTTATATGCTTCCTCTATAAATCTCGTATGACTAAACTGCATTATTAGTTACCCTCCCAAATGACCTAGATGTGCACTAACTTCCATAACTTTTGTTTCAATTGAAGCCACATTAGCCTCAATTTTGTGATTTTCTCTGTTATTCCTTCAATACTAAAAGCTAGGAAACCGTTATACATCTCTTGCGCACTCTGACTAATCAACTTCTTTCTCATTGCTTCCTCCTTCAAATCACTCTCCTAAGAAGACATTTTTTGAAATTCTCTCTTTTTCAATTAAATTTAAGGGTTAAATGGAGGTGTGGGGAGATGTCAACTCATACCCCTCTATTTATAGGCTCTAAACCTCTCCCATAACTCTTAGTCATGTCTTAGAAGTGCTCTTACACTTTCAAGCCAACCAATTCACAGTTAGAACTTCTAGAAACCAAATTCGCAAATGTTTTTTAACTATCACCCTTAAGCGCTGGATTTTGGTGCTCAATTTAGCACTGGTCAACTTAACTTCCAAACATTCATTCTAACATGTCTAAGTCATCTTTTATGGTCTCAAAACAATCACTAACACATTATATGATCAAAATAATACCTAATTTTTTTAAATTCACACACAACAACATAAAAATAAAAAATAAACACACAGATAACTATGGGGTGCCTCCCACAAAGTGCTTGGTTTAACATCGTCAGCCTGACATAACCAATGCTTATTCTAGTTGACCCAACATCAGAAAATGATTTAATTTAAGTTGGTCACCTTAAAAGTAGGATTTCATCCTGTGACCATTTACTTTGAATATTTTATCAATTTTAGGATCTTCAGTATCCACAGCTCCATAGGGATAAACTTTCATCACAACAGATAGGCCCATCAAGTTAGACTTAAGTTTGTCAAGGAAAAATCTTAGCCTTGCATTATAAAGTAAAACTTGTTGCCCTGGCTGAAAGTTTTTTGTATGAATCCTCCAATCATGCGACTTCTTCATCTTTTCTTTGTAAATCTTTCCACTTTCTTAAGATTCATTTCTTATCTCATCGAACTCATTTAATTTCATTAATCTTTTCTCGGTAGCATCTTTTAAATTATAAATAAATTCTTTAATCGCCCAATATGCTTTATGCTCAAGTTCAACTGGTAATTGACACACTTTCCCAAATATTGGCCTATATGGGGATATTCCTATAGTGGTTCTCTAAGCAGTCCCATAAGCTCAGAAAGCATAGTTAAGTTTAGCTGGCCAATCTATTTTAGTTGGATTTATAGATTTTTCCAATATTCTCTTAATTTCATTATTGGATAATTCAGCCAAACCACTTGTGTGAGGATGAGAAGGAGTAGAAATTCTATGGTTAATATTATATTTATTTAATAATTTCTCCATTATTACATTTTTAAAATGACTTCCTCCATCTGTTGTGATTACTCTCGGCATCCTAAATTTACAAAAAAGATTTGTTCTTAAAAAAATTACAACACTTTGAGCATTACATCGAGTTAAAGCAACAGCTTCTTTCCATTTGGATACATAATCTATTGCTAACAATATATATAAATTTCTGAAACATGTTATAAATGGTCCCATGAAATGTAATCTCAAAATATCAAATATTTCAACTTCTAACACATAATAGAGGGGCATCTCATTCCTATTAAAAATATTGCCTACTCGTTGACTTCAATCACATGTTTTGATATAACCATTAACATCTCTATAGATTGTAGGCCAATAAAATCCTGATTGTAAATTTTTGTTTGTTGTTTTATCAACACCAAAATGTCCCCCAAAATCATAATTATGATATTTTTGGATAATTTCATAAGTTTCTTCTAAAGGCACACATCTTCAAATATTAAGATCCTTAAGATCAGGCACACATCTTCAAATATTAAGATCCTTTCTTTGTTTATATAAAAATGGTTCATTCCAAAAAGTCTTAGCTGCTTCAGATATAAATTTCCTCTTATGTTGGTATGTCATTCCATAGGGTATAATATCCTTAAAAATGAAGTTCACAACGTTAGCATACCATGGAACACGCCACTCATTAATGTTGAATAATTTTTCATCTGGGAACTATTTTGTAATTTTTTTTTCAAAATAAAGTAGTGATTCTAATTATAGCTTAGACAAATGATCAACCATTTAATTCTCAGCTCCTTTCCTATTTACTATTTCAAAATTAAATACTTAGAAAAGAAGAATCCATCTTATCAATCATGGTTTTGCATCCTTCTCTTTCCTTAAATTTTTAGTAGTAGAATGATCTGTATGCACTATATATTTAGTTCCAATTAAGTATGATATAACTTTAATAAAATCATATAATACTTCTAATAACTCTTTCTCAGTTGTAGTATAATTAATTTGAGCTTTATTAAGTGTTCTACTAGCATAGTAGATAACCTTAAAAATCTTATTATGTTTTTGTTCTAAAACAGCTCCAATAACATAATCACTAGCATCAAACATTAATTTAAAAGGTTTTTCCCAATCTGGTGAAATAAAAATTAGTATAGTGACTATTTTTTCTTTTAATAATTCAAAAGCTTTTAGACACTCTTCATCAAAATTAAAATAAACATCTTTTTCAAGTAAATGGCATAGAGGATTCACAATTTTTTAAAAGACTTTAATATGTCGCTTGTGGAATCCAACATGTCCTAAAAAACTCCTAATCTCCTTTACACTTATTGGGTAAGGTAAATTAGGGATCACTTAAATTTTTGTAGGGTCTACTTAGGGTCTACTTCCATACCATTACTTCCATACCATTTTCTGAAATTTGATGTCCCAAAACTATTCCTCCTGTTACCATAAATTGGCATTTTTTCCAAAAATTAATCTATATGGCTGAAGAACTTTTGATAAATGTTCTAAACATAAGTTAAATGAAGTTCCAAACACTAAAAAATCATCCATAAGAATTTCAATCCCTTTTTCAATTTAATCACAAAAAATAACCATAATGCATCTTTGAAATGTAGCAGTTGCTTTACAAAAACCAAAGGACATTCTTCTAAAAGTGAATGTACTATAAGGACTAGTAAAAGTTGTTTTTTCTTGATCCTTAGGAGCTATTTGTATATGGTAATAACCAGTATATCCATCCAGAAAACAAAATTATTTATGCGTAGCTAGTCTATCCAACATTTGATCTAGGAAGGGTAGTTGAAAACGATCTTTCTATGTGGTGAGGTTTTATTTTCTATAATCAATGCATATTCGCCATCTTGTGACTTGTCATGTTAGTATTAACTCATTATGTTCATTTAAAGTCACAGTCACTCCTCCTTTATAAGAACACAGTGAATTAGACTAACCCATGCACTATCTGAAATAAGGTAGATAATTCTAGCATCTAACCACTTTAAAATTTCTTTCTTAACAACTTCTTTCATAACAGGATTTAATCTCCTTTGAGGATCAACCCTGGATTTCCAGTTCTCCTCCAAATGAATTCTATTCATACAAATTGAAAGACTGATTCCTTTTATATCAACAATTGTCCATCAAATGCTTTCTTATAACATTTTAAAATCTTCATCAAACTCTCTTCTTCTTTTGTAATTAACTTTTAGGAAATTATAACACATAATGTTGAGGAGTCACATAAAAAAGCATACTTCAAATGTTTGGGAAGCAACTTCAACTCAAGTCAGGAGGTTTTTCAATTGATGGAGAAAAAAAGGTATCTTTCTCTGTTATATTCAAACTTCAAGACTTTCTCGACCATTATTTGAATTTTCCTTATATAAATCTTCATATTGATCTAATTCTTCTTCTTGCCCACGTTCCAACTCTTTCATCTTAGATTTGTCTTCATAAGTTATTTTGAAATGACATTCACTTAAATATCTTATAACATCCATTCGATAGGATTCATCATCTTTACCTTTTTGCAGAGTACTTCATTGATTTTGAAATATTAAATGTAATAGTTTGAACATTGACACGCATAATTAATTATCCTTTCTACGCATGTATCATTGCTCTTCCTGTGGCTAGGAAAGGCCTCCACAAAATAATAAGTATATCCTTATCTTCCTCCATGTCTAACACAATGAAATCAAAAGGAAAGATAAATTGATCTGCTTTCACTAGGACATCTTCTATAAATCCTTTAGGATATGTTATTTAACAATCTGCTAAATGCAGAGTTACTGTAGTAGGGGTTTGTTAACCTTAATTTTGGTTGAGGTTAGTTTTCCCTCTTTAGTAGCTTAGGATCTAGCTATAGGACTTTCTTATTGACTATTCCTACAAAATTAGAAAGGAATCCCCACCACTAGAAATTTTAAACTCCTCTTTGCTCAACTTGAATTTTCACATATTGGTCCCAACCTTTAGCACTTAATAGGTGGGGTCAGTATGAGGTAGCTCAAGATGAGTCCCTATAGGACAGATTGACCTTAGGTTTGACTTTGGGTGTTGGTGTAGAGCTTGTTCACTCAGTACACTCACTATCACCTATATTCACTCACAATCCTAAAACCCAAAAATTGTTGACTTTCATCCCTTGTTCTTTTGGGAGACTCTTGTAGATGGTCCCCTAAACCCACTAGCCCTAGGCTAGGGTTTAGCTAAGACCAGAACATAGAGGACCCAAATGGGGATTCCATTGATCCATAGTTTACATATAGTGGTTGGCTTCCCAATTCTATCAAAAATACCCAACTTGGCATTTTGCCCGTAAATCCACCTAAATTCCTCAAATGCCCTCAAAACCTTAAATTTGGCCAAAATTTCTAAATTCACTCAAAATACCCAAATTTGTTCAAAAAATCATTTCAAACCATTTCAAAATACCCAAATTACCCAAAATTATCATAAGATTCCAAAATTACCAAAATTACAAAAATACTCTTGGCACCCCAAACTTTATCAAAACCTCCAAAATCACTTCAACTATCTCCAAAATCAATTTGGATCCTCCAATTGAACAGAATTTGGTCAATTTAACCATTTTGACCAAATTCCCCAAATTGCCTTTAAGGGCCCAATTTCCTCAAATTCACCTTAAATTTCCATTAATTTGGTTATAATTTCACTCAATTTCAATTCTAAACTCAAATTAACCTTTCATATGACCAATATAAACCAAATCCAAGCCTAATTTGCCTATTCTTTGAGCTCAATGTTGATCCAAGTCCAACCCCAAATTTTGGCCCTATGACTTAAATCCCACCAAATTAAACCCCATAGCATTCTTAATTTGCCCCAATTTGAATCCTAAACTCTTCATAATAATCATACACATCAAATTGAACTTTCAATTGGCCTTGGTGAAGCCTTAATTTCATTTAATTTCAACCCAAATCCTAAAATCCCCAAATTTACCCCAAATTGGTTGTCTCCAAATTCCACCAAATTGAATGCCTTAACCCCAAAATTGACACCTAATTTATGTTAAAAACTCTTTATGAAATTCCTATAAACCATTTTCAACATGTAATTTGAACCTTAACCAACTTTAGCCCAATCTAGACCCAAGTCTAGTCCAACATGCCCAAGTTGACCGAAAGCCCAAAATCCTTCAAATTGAGCTTCCAATTGAACTTAAATTCATTTCAATCCTTTACCAAAAATATTCATGACAATCACCTACAAAATTTTGATCAATAAATTGAGCTTAAAGTCATGGATAGCCTAACACAAACCCAACTTTTAGTCATTTGGACCCAATCTGAACCCATGCACCAAAATTGACTTAACCGTGCCTAAACCACCAAATTGATGACACCACAGCCTTGAAGCACACCCTCTGCACCAGGATAAACCCACCTAAACTCGACAAAATGATCTATGGACCAATGGTAGCTTGATTTAAGGGATTTTACTCCATAATTAGCCTAAACAAAAATATCCCCTTCATCATTGCTCACCTTTGGGGGTTGTTGGCACTATTTTTGGTGTGGGGTTTGCCCGTAAGAAGCTGTCGGTCATCGGAATTGAAATCCTGTTGCCCGCTTTGGAAGGATGTTTTTTTTTTTTTAATTTTAGTTTTGAAAAAGATGAAGTCAAACTTACCCCATAATTTTCATAGTTTAAATGAAAGAACGCTTTACCTCAAATCCTGTATCTATCCTGAAGGATGAACACAAGAATTGAGGGTGAGGTTCGATCAAATAAACTAAAGAAAGTTATGACATCCATTTGGTCTGCGAAACCAATGTATTGGCCGACAAATTTCCCTATTTAAATTTCAAAGATATCGGACTAAGAAGTGTGAAGGGGGATTCGTTCAAATTTGAAACATTTTGTTTTGGAGTCCAAAGGAGGAAACACTAGAGGATGTCACGGATTTGAAGGAGGACTTCGATGACTTCCTAAGCTATCCTATTATTTGGCTTCAATTTAGGAGAAATCATTTAGATGTTTCATCCTGCAATTTTTATTTATTAGGATTTACTTTTGTGTGAAGTAATCAGCACAAATAACCTTGAAGATATGAGGATTTAGGTCATGACGAACGACAACCTCGGAATTCTAAGGCAAGTTTAGGGCTTAGATTGTACAACATAATTTGTAAAAATGCCTAAAAGATGTGTTTGAGGATTTATGTTGCACTAGGCAAACGATCTCAAATTCCTATGGCTTTGTTTAAAGCTAAGGAATGATGTATTGTTGTAGATATTCTCACTGTTGAAGACGACCGGGCTGCCCACCATGTAAGCTCCAAGCTCCTCGTTGTAGCAGAGTTCAAGTTTTCTAGGTCATTTGGTTATAATTTCAAATCAAGTGACCCTATGGTTAAAGTTCTTTAAATTTTATTATGGGCATA